>NC_084948.1:2290000-2582954 GCF_949316205.1 Platichthys flesus | reverse complement strand
CTTAAGAATTTATAACCACACAATGAATCCATTTTTTTGTACCATTATTAAATAACTCTCTACACAAGAGGGATGTACCGTCCATCTTCAAAATATTTCACTAGGACTTAACGAGGGCTTCCCCCCAGGAGGTGTTTGGCCAAGGGTTGGATGATTCCTCATTGGAATGAGGTGTGAGGCCACTGCAGCACAGTCAAACAGCCTCATTATACACAGCAAAGCTCCCCTATCCTGGCCACATGCGCAGACCGACACACAAGCTGCGCGCACACACAAACACACAAGTGCAGTACATACATGTTTTCGGTGGGCAGATGGAGAGACATCTCGGGTATGTCACAAACCTCCCACGCTCTCCACTTCAGCCCTGGTGGCCACGCAGCCTTCGATATTTCCCACATAATAACTATGCGGTTTTTTCAGCTAACCCCAGGAATGTTCATATGAAACAAACAGCACTAAAACATGACTATGTAGCGCAGTGTCTTGCCCTGCGCATATTAATGACGCCTGAAATATTTCAGTCATGTCAAAGCTTGATTTTAACTTGCTTTCACCTCTTTAGACCATCGCAGGATTAAGCCATAATTTGTGCAAGCATTAGTGTGTACCTCAGTGTGAGAAAGTCTAAACAAGCTTTCCTGATGCTTGTAGAGAAAAAGAGGTGTGTCTGAATGACCTGGCATGATGAGTGGAGTTACGTTTGTATTCATATTTCTGTCAGGAGACACTTTAATCATTCAAATTAGAATGAGTAAATTAGAATGAAATTAAATCGTCTCACACAGGGAGAGCGTGTTTGCTGTGGAGCTGCTACGTGAGGTTTCTGTTATGACGACTGTAATTCCTTGAATAGAAGTGGACCAATGTACTTGACTAAATATGAAGACCCAATGATATGAAGCTGTGCATTTTCCTGCCCTGCAATAATAACAGATGACAGAATCGTTTTACTCTGAAACAGCTACAGGAAGTGTTGCAAATGTTTATGTTTATGACGAATTTGACAATGAAACTGTGGTAAAAGATCATTTTCACTGTCTTGTCTGCTGAGTCGCACGGGCTCACGCAGGCAGTGGAGCCGCTCTAACCTGATGGCATTACAGTTAAAAGCAGGTCTTTTTTTTCCGGTGTGGCCCCTCCAGTAGCATTACTGTGGGAGGCATGGACAAGAAGACAAAAAGTCTTTACTCTCTAAGCTTCATTTCTCAGTCATGGTAACACAATTTTAATTTGTTGGAAAAAAAAAAAAAAATTTTAAAAAATCAAGAAGACCTCAAATTTACAGTTTGGATACAGAGTCATGTGCTGGGTATTACCATGTTGCATGCTGCTATTTACCTTATTGTTTAAATAGCAAATGAAAAATCTATTAAAAGCATTTGGTTTCACGTAATTCACACATTTTGGAGCCACATATAGACAAGGCTGTAACTGCTTGTTTGGCCAGACATGTACGTGTTCCACAACAAGCTCTACTTGGTGATACGTTGTGTGCCTGAGTTCACTGGGTGTGGTGGTGATATATATATATATTCCTGTCACACAGGGCTGATGGGGTGTGTGCGCAACGACTTCAGAGAGGGGAAGAGGTCATCCGGAGTTGAAAAGAAGATGGCTCTCTTGTTCTGTGGGGCTTTCCTCCCTCCAATCGCAGTCTGCGCACAGGGCTGAATCACTAACCAGTGCTCAGCCAGTCGGGCCTAGGGCCAAGAATGCAGGAGCTGCTGGGTGGCGTGCTGGGTGATTTCCTGTCTGAGGGGTCTTCTTGTAGTCGTAACACGATCCACCCTCGGTCCAAAAATAACCAGTGTCCCCGCAGGAGATGGCGGTGCAGAGCTAGGGGGGCACTAATGCAGCTTGCCCCGCTTCCTTCCTCAGAGGATGCTGAGAGTATTGAGCTGATAGTGGCTCAAAGTTAGTTGTACTGTCAGCAGCTGGGAAGACACAGATAAAAGGTACTTGGTTAACATGTGAGCAGACCAGGTAATACTTTTCAATGCTGGTTTTCTCAAATGTTAAGTTCATGACTACTGTTATAATCAGCATTCTGTTTTCGAGTTGCAAAAGAAAAGATGAGCAAAAACCAAAAGGAACACGCTGTTTAAATAAACAGACTTATCTATGTATTTATTTTCATTGTGGTTTCACAGTTTTTTCTGCTGCGTGACCTCAGTGTGTACCAACCCCTGCAAATTTAGAATGATAACAAATCAACACTTTTACCGTTGTACCGTGTGCAGAGAGAAAGAACCAGAGGGAGGAAATGAGTGAGGGATGGATTATATCATAGAGAATCAATGCTGTTCGCGGGACAGGGTTTGGGAAACGTATCAAAGATCATAAGTTAGGGTAAAGAGGGAAAACAGATAGCACCACTTTGACATGTTTGACCCTAATAGGCTGATTATTTCCACGAGGGCTTTGCCTCTCCATAAACAGAGCGGCGTATTTATGCAGGTCTGTCTGAGTTGTTTCAGAGAACCAAGGCTCTCCTGGCAGGGGACATTTCACTGGGTCATTATGCAGCAATTTGGGTGGCTGGGCCAGCATATTTCACAGCACCTCGCAAACCGCAAGCGCATGAGATAGCAAAGAGGTGGAGACTCAAAACCAATACGCTGCTTTCCCCTTTGAAGAGGATCCACCGAGAGAAGCATGGCAGAGGCCCTGAGCTCCACAACGAGCCAAAAGAAATGGGATGAATGATTACCTCAGAAAGTTGAACTGCTGTATGTGAAGATAGGGGGAGAAAAAACGTGGAAGGTAGAGGGAGAAAAGCTAAGCGGACGGTAAAAATGAGAGAGACCTAATAATGAAATAAATCTGCCCGCAGCTTTTTTGTTTAATGAACGTGGAGCTGATTTATTTTCCGTATGGCTCTGCAGATTTGTCTGGACGCAGAACATAGTGGGCTCTGTTCAGTGCCACGCTCAGTAGCCAGGTGTGGGACAGACGGGCTGAAACAGTTAAAAGTAAACTGAGCGCAGTGGAAATAGGTCGGCTTCAAAAATTTGTGGCTGTTTCTTTCTTTCTCTTTTTTTACAGGTTTGCCAGGGGAAATAGATTTTGCTGCTGCAATCAAAAACAGTCTGGTTTCTGTCTCTGTTCTCTTCATAGTCACAAGTTAGCTGTGATTGTGTCAGAACTGCTGTCAAAACAAGTAGCCTGTCAATTTTTCTGTATATTTGAAATTTAAATGTGTCCTCTTGTGGGTACAAGTTAGGTTAAGTAAATCAAATGAAGCGCAATTTACTGAGAGAAGAATGGGACAAATATTTTATAGAGGCAATTTAGAAAAACCGAAGATGCAGCATATCACACTGACAGTAGAGTGAGATAAAAAGAGAGAGCGCAAGACGGAGGGAGGGGGAGAGAGAGAGGGAGCATTAGCTGAGAAGAAAGATCTACAAACAAACAGTGAGGAGGGAATATCATAAACAGATCATCTGAAACTATCAAGCAAAGTAAATATGAAAAATGCCAAGCACAAGTACATGAACCCTAAAGGAATGAATGGTAGCCTCTGTTTATGAAGACAAGCAAGTGTGGGCCCATGACAGAGCCTTGGTGCACGTCAACGAATAACGGTCAGTTCTTGGAATGTTTTAATCCTCTGCCCTCCCCCTGCTCTGTCCAACCCGACCGGAATTACAGTATCCATCTCACTCAGCTAAATAGTCCACTGTTCCCTGAACAGGAGGGAGGTGGACCCCTTGTGAAAACACTTCATCAGAAACATTATGTGAGCCAGAGAGCACATCAGAGAAGATGGCCCTGAAGTCTTAATCGCAATGGCAAGTAAGATAACTTAAAGGCAATAATGAAAACACAACGACAAAACACAATCACAGAACAGCATTAACTTCTAACGTAAAAGGTACCTGCTATTGACAAGGCACACTGACGTTTAGATGGGTGCGTTCTTTGTGATTTGTTGTTGTGTTTTCTCATATGTGGTTGTGTTTCTTATTTGTTGTTGTTTTTATATAATTGGCTGTTATGTTGTCTTATCTGCCATTATGATTTGCACTTTCAGGGCCACCTTAATTTTCAACTATGGGCCGATGAATCTTTCATCTTGAACAGGATCTTTTTTTTTTATTAACTAGTAATAATCTTTGAATCTTTTCTAGTCTCTAAAAAACACCTGTGCATGTTACTGTAATGTCCTTAGTTCAGTCACAGGTCATGCACAATCCCTTTCATATCTGCCTCAGATTCCATTAAAACCAGCGCTGTGAGTTGTATGGTTTTTAATTGACGCCAACGTTAGTGTTTTCCATCAACGCAGCACATGGGAAAAATGTCTGCTGAGTTCAGAGATCTGGAGTGAGGACAATGACAGAATTTACAACCTGTCATAGAGGAGATCACCTTTCACAATGTAGCTGTACAGGGTGATATAAAGTCTTAAGGGGGACGCATAAGGACCATTGGATTCTCTTATATGGAAGACTGAAGTCATAAAAATGTCTCAGGAGGCCACGACAACAATCCAAAAGATTTGAGAGAGAAAAAACGATGACAAAAGGTTGATATGTCTTTAACCCCTGCTACTCCCCTTGTCATCCTTTTTGTTGCACAGCATGGAGATGGCTCAACATGTTTACTCATTGCTCAGATTCAGTCACGCTACAAACTGACATATTGTTTCAATGCACTAATACAAACTCAACCCTAAATATAACTGGCAGACTTTCAAGTATGTGTTGGAGATAGAGCAAATGGCGGTTTGGCTCCCGTCAGACAGATCATTTTCAACTAATGAATCAGACAAGCTTAAATTGGAAAAATTAGGCAGAGTGTGATCAACTTAAGTTCATGGCTTGTATTTGGCATGAGGCTCTGGTCTGAGACCAAAGCAGAGCGTGATTTTTTTTAACGGCTTACTGCTGCCCTCTGTCACAAAACGATGGTAACTACATGCATGAAAAACAGAACCAGAAGCAGAGCGTCTAGTCTATTCAGAAAGAAAGAAAACCATAACAATGAGTTGTTCATCAAATAATTTTCAGAATACCATTTCAGCCGTGACAGGCGTCCTCTCTTTTGTCAGCCTGTGCGTCTGATTCCAGGAATGCAGACGCAGCACTTCTGTGTCCCAGTGTGTATTTCATTTTGGCTCTCTGTCTCGAACACACATGTGGCTCAAATATGTGGCCTGATGCTCCAGCAGCAACAGACTGTGTGTTCCAGCGAGGTCCTAACGTGCACCTCGCTGGAACGTGCCACTCTGACACAAATCTAAGTCAGACGGGGCCACGTGTTCGAAAATTTAACAGACATTCTCCAGAAGCTCTGTCACCTTCCTCGGCAAGATGAGTCGGCACTGAGTCAGGGGTGTGAGACCAAGGAATAACAACAATCTAATTAACACAAAAGGAAACAGTGGAAGATCAGGATTACTGTGTATGTTTAAAATGTCTCCTCTGACATGTGGTGAAAACACACATTTAGTTTAAGAACCAATAACTGAAACTGAACCACAGAACTGAAACTACTGCAGCAAACCCAAAACCTCCAAACATAACACGCCACACGGAAAAATACTCAAAGGGGATTTCTGTGATGAACCTGTATTTGACAAATGTTTACAGACACAGTTTATGGAAGAACCCAATCAGGGACTCAGTGTCAAGATCATCTGGTGAAAGTTACTGAGCACAGAACTTTGTAGAATTAGAATGACAAATTGTATTTTCCTCATCTGATATGTATTAAATTTGATAAATGTCACAATTGGTCTGCCTTGAATTTGTTTGTAGTACAAATAATTTGTTAATTGTTTTGGATATATTACGTTTACAACAGAACCTCATTCAACAAGTTGGATTAAAAAATTGATTTTACTTTAATTTGAGAAAAACTAAATTAATGTGTTACCTATACAAACATTTCTTTCTTATAAGCAAACATTTTTTCCTTCGTTCAGGTTTCAAATTGGACGTTCATGACAATGCCATCTGACTGAATTGTCTCATGTTGTGTTAACAGGTTGTTTGTTGTTTCACATGTTGCTGTTAGAGGCACACTCAGGTCATCTGTGACGGTTTTATCCACAGGGAGACATAACAGAGGGAGTGGCATTCCACAGATCTGGGTGTAGCGTGACTGTGGGAGGATTGAGAGGAATCTGCTTGGCCAGATTCACCAGACAGACAGTCTGTAAATATATGCGGTGCATGTGTGTGTGTGTGTGTGTGTTTGTGTGTGTGTGTGTGTGTGTGTGGGTCGGTGTGGGTCGGTGTGTTTCGATATTTTATCATCGATCAAACTAATTTGATCTGTGTAGCCCATATTCACAAATCACAGTTTGTCTCATAAGGCTTAAAAGGGTGTGAAATCCTCTGCCCTGTGTGTGCGTTTGTGTGTGTGTGTGTGTGTCATGTATTTTTGTCTGACATTGACCTTCTTTTATAGCTGCTAGAATGAGAAAATCGTGTGTCTTTAAAAACTCTGAGGAAAAATTCCATCCAAATGCATATTTTCATGATTAACAACTTTCCTCCAAATGTAAAGAAAGTGAAGAGGCTACAGAAAAAAATTAAAATCTGTGATGTCTTTGGTGAACTATGAAATCAACAGTAAGAGACTGAATCCACAGACGCAGCGGGGGCCTAAAGCAACCATGACAGCAAACATCCACTCTGCAGACCAAGGCCTTTGAACGAGACGCTGAGAGCAGAGCAGAGGCAGGGTTGCTGGGCCCCGAGTGACCTCTGCCTTTGTTTCAGATGTAGCGAGCAAAAGGGTTTTCATTAGTTTCAAAAAAATAAAACAACTAATAGATGAATGCATTGTCGATTGAAAGGATATAGAGAACGATAACGGCTGAATCTCAGATGAGAATCACAGCCCCAGTCTGCGAGAGCCATTTTTACATTCACCATTGCAGGTTGAACCGTCTGCCATTGCCGAAACATGGGGGTATTGAGCTTTTGCACGGAATTTCAATTTAAGGAACTGTATTCCATAAAAATATTGGAGAGAGCTTCCAAACCAACTCTCAAACTGGCCATATATTTTATAACTTGGACACGGGGTACTGTAAATAGCTTTGTGGAGTGTCTGTGCTTATGACAGGTTCTAAACATACCTACCATGTTCTCACTGGAGAGTGCACTGATCTGTGAACTAAATAACAGAGCCTATTCACACTTTTATAGAAAACATTGGCCTTGGAAACGGGAGCACATTCAATTTCAGAGGCTACATCAATGGAGCTTCTATACACTCTGTATAGATTGGTACAGTGATTAGTTTCCTTCATAAAGCTAGACATTCTTTATGTAGGCAGGGCTTACATGCAGTGCTATACTCTTTGCCAAAGTTGACCTTGTTCCCATTTTAATATTCAGTAAAAAACTGTTTTATGAAACAAAAGATAGAGAGAGGAAAAGAAAGACAGAGCTGGGAAAGAGAGAGACAGGGAGAAATAGGCTTCCAAGGTATAGCAGCAGGCTGCCTGCCAGATGGACTCACTGCAGCTGGATAACAGACACAATGAAATCTCAGATCATTCTATAAATACCGCTACCAGCTGCTCCCAGTTAATGTCAGATGATTATTAAAAAGCACCACAGATTAACCGTTTACCAGCCATGGAGCAATATCTCCCTTCTCCCTGCACAAACAAGTCATCACAAACACGAGGCAGGGGAGGCTGGTGGGCACTGTGACAGAAAGAGGTCTGAGCTAAAATATGAGAGACTTAAACTGATGTGACAAGGACTGGATGATGAGGTATTCTGCCTGGCTGTCTCATGTTGTGGGGTCCCATGGGACTGAGCTCTTCTTTTCACGCCGTCTCTTCTGTTGCATTAGTTAGTGTGTAAGGTTTTGCAAGAAATAATATGTGGGGGTCATGGACGTGGGGACTGACAGCATCTTTCACTGGTCCATACCCACTCCGCTGCCTCCATCTGTTCCCAGGGGAGCTTCTCCTGTTACCTGCTAATGCCTCCAAGTCTCCCGGCCTGGCCTTTGGGTTGAACATAACTTCGGAGTTTTCACTTTCTTTCTGCAGTTTGTGTCACATTACGTTCTGGTGTTGGACCCTTGTCTAAAACGTGTTGGACATGCAAACACAAACTCTTCTCCTTCAGTCAGGAGACCACAAACCTGTACGCTGCCAAGCTTACAGACAAAATAGTGGTTATATTGGTACAATTTAACTCAGTGTGGCAACAATGCTGTGAGCATTGTGTTTCCAAAAGTCATGACATTCAATTGTTGTTTATATGGACACCAATATTTGATATGACCCTGCAATGTAAACAGCAAGGTTTTGTTACCTTAACCCAAATAAGGTCATGTTCTGAATAATGGTATTCAGTATTCAGACATACTATGTACACATGAACACGTCTTAATCATAAACCAAAATAGTCATAGGTTGTCTCAGTATTACTTATGGATATAAACAATTCCCCTTTTTGGGTCAGCTCACCCTGAGGACCCTAGTGGAGAACCCTTGCTACAGCCTACATTCACAAATCACAATTTGCCTATAGGGCTTAACAAGGTGCCTAACAACTCACATGCCCAGTTCTAATAAGATGGAAAAACAACAAGTAGCTGAAGGTTTCGCAAAATTAGAAAGAAAATGCTCAAAAGGGTAAATGGCAGCATAGTGCATTGAACTCTTTCAGGTTGGGGTCTTAACATTCTGGTGGAAATGTTGTATTTATGACGCAATGTTGATGTGATTCATATTCAGACTGCCTGTAAGAGGGAAGATGAATGGAATAATTTAATAGCACCTCACGTAAACATCATAATCCTTCACCCCCACTGCTGCCAGACACTATCTGAAATGAAAAATAAAATATCCGACTGTTTTTTGTCATGTCACTCTACTTTATGACTTGAACTATTTCCAATGGAAAAACATCATTTTGCAAATAAGTGCCCACTTCACGTCCCAATATCTCCTTATACTTATGTACGAGCAGTTTTTTACTTCATGTGCAATCCTCCTGTGCCTCTGCATTTTACTCATAACATTTCTATACAAAGCATTTCTACAGTGAAAGTCGTGTATTATGTACAAACTGCATTATTTATTCTATTGCCCTTTTATATTTTCATTATCTTGTATTCCTAATTCTAACAACAGAATTTTGTTTTATCTCATCTTATCTTAACATTAGATTCAAGATTTGTATTATCAAATGCACAACAATAACATTAAGCAGTCGCTGGCAGTGAAATGCTTGAGTCACAGGCTCTCTTCTGGCAATGCTCAAGTAATTATCGGAGTACTAGCTTATCCACAATCTAATGATCAACGTCAGAGGGTATTTCGAGACCTCAGTCTGGAGCTTGATAGAAGTGGCACTGCTCACCTTTACCGGACAGAGCCTCTCATGGCTCTTGCATACACATACATGCTATTACTTTGTCAGGGACTACACAGCCACTGGTAGCCCGACTCGGAAAGTGTGTGCACCCAAATTAATTCAGCTTCTAGCTGTGCTTCAGGAATCAATCGTGTAGTTTTTTGTTCCATAAATACCAGTCCTGTCAACATCCTTTACTCAGACACACACACACACACACACACACACAGTATAATGGTTTTCATTAGTCGAGAATACATCTTAACTGTCAAGGGAAAAAAGCCGCAGTAAAGCCACCCAGTCAATTGTGGTGATGTGGCCTGTTGAGCGAGGGGTGTGACTAATTCACCCAGAAAGTGACACGTCCTCATTGCGAGATGCAAGGTTCGAAATATTCCAGTGACTCTGTCCTCGTTTCACTCAAGTGTTCATTCATCTTTACTTCACTTTTTCTCCTCATCTGCTTGATACTTTTCTTTATCCAGGCCACTTTCATCTCCAAAAACGCACATAAATCTCCCCATAAAACAATTGGCAAACTTGTCGGATATTCGCTCCCTGACATAAAAGCCCCTCTGGAACCCATAAGCTAAATCTATAATCGTGATCCACCTACATCGGGGTGGCCACATATTTTCTAGCATGACTGACAGTGTGTTGGACCCCGTGTCTGTGTGAATGTGCTAACATGATGCAGTTTTTCTAGCTCACTAAAAGCCCAGCTTCATGCAATTTGATTGATATTGGCTACTGGCGCACTGTTACCCTCAAACGGCTGCATATGTGCAGACTGGGCCTCGCTCTCCACAGCTGTTTCCTGCCCCAAACTGCTGAAACAGTGGTGTGTACGTAGCAGGACCAGAGGTGGGCCTGCACAAACCAAACTCCCTCCATCTGCCACACATATATCAATGAGAGCATGCCCACCTCCCTGCAGACTGCTACTGGTCACCTTGCAGCACTTCCTGCACGAGTTAGGTCATTTCCTCATTCTCTGTGTTGGGAGGGTTTAGGCTTTGCGGATGTCGAAGCACAGGAGGGATGAATAGAGGACAAGGGCACAGTTTCCTCCCTTTTGTCACCTTTAACCTGTCTTTAACACACTCACACATAACGTGAGGAAGACAAGAGATTTTATATTGTTGTTCCCCGTTTTCAGTTAAAGAATCTGCACACCAGTACTAACTTTATGGGCCGTATAAGCCCCATGAAGCACATTTGTTTAAATTCACATCTGGGCGGAATGAGGCCTTGTGAAGCTGTGGGACTCGTATAATCCTAAATAGGGGGATCATGGCGGTATAAAGGGCTGAAAAACAGGTTTGTGACAGAAACGTTTCTGGTTTCGCGGGGTAATAGGAACAAATTCTCAAGTAATGGCAGTGTGCCCTTGAGCAAGGAACTTACCTGATCAAGGAGGGTTTAGAAGTGTGTTTGTGAATCTGTGGTTTCAGCTACCAGATTAGAAGTCATTCATTAACTGTAGAAATGGGAGGAAATGTGTTGCTAAATTCTTTCTGGATGTAGAATGTGGACAAATGACAGTTACCAGAAAAAAAGGCTTATTATATATAATAATGAAAGTAAAATAACTAAACTTAAAAACTTGAATTTGCTCAAAGCATCCTGGGAGAACCACATCCATCTGTGAATATTGTGTGTCATACTCACTTGCATATATTCTCCTATCTCTGATGACAAATCAAAACAACTCTTAATGGAGGCTGTTTATCACCAGGGACTAAAACAACTGTTTAGAGACAATCCCAGAACGCAGGCTGTTGAGGGGAGGAAAATCTTCTGGAGAACACTTCAAAGTGGTCCCAAATGAGCGGACTCATAAATGTTTTTTGCCCCTCAAGTGTGCTCGGCGCAATCACTCTCGAGCAGCGAGGATAAAGAAATGAGGCAGATTGTTTGTGACAATTAGGGTGATGCCAGATACTGCCCTCTGTGGCCTCTGCAATCACTTGTCCCCATCAGCCAACCCTGTTTATCAGTAATTGCAATTTGGAAAGAACTCTGAGGCGATTAGGCCCAGGGAGTGGTCAGACAGAGAGCTCGCCCAGCCCTAAACAAGAGCCCACGAGTCTGCACGAGGGCCCACTGAGATAGAGGGAGAGAGAGAGAGTGAGTGCAGGGGCAAGGGAGAGGGTGAAAGGAAGGAAGGAAGGAGGGCAGGAAGGAAGGACAGAGGAAGGAAGGAAGGAAGGAAGGAAGGAAGGAAGGAAGGAAGGAAGGAAGGAAGGAAAGATCAGACAAATATACTGCATCGACCACATCTACTGAATTCTAAGCCATCTGATCTTTAACTCATCCTGTCCGATAAGAATCATTATTTAGTCACATTTTTACCCTTTTTTAAATTTGAGAGCAGAATTATTGAAAACCCCTGTCGAACCATGGTGGCAAATAAAAGAGGACATTGCAAACCTAATAGTTCTTAAGTAAACCTTTCCCTAGATTGCATATGTTCATTTTAAAGGAATACAAATTGTGATGTATTCCCCCGACAATATAGTTTAAGTAGTGAGAGCAATAAATACTTGAGAGGGAATTGAGGCTTTAATCTTGATTTACCACAACAGTTCATAATCGTTTTGGATTTTTATTTGTGCGGGTCCCAGAAGCTTCAGCCAACGACCTGTCTCAGTCATGTCGCTCATTTGCACACTGTCTCACACACTCATGCATCACAAACGGGTAAAGCAGAACCTTGAACGCACCATGTTAATCATAGTATAGTCTGACACATTTATAGATTTTCCACAAAAAATCGGCCGATATGAGCCTTTCATTGACATGTTGGTATCCGCATTTGTTGGCTGATATGAAAGCTCTTATTTTGCAGAGTCAACTGCTGCTCAGTGTCTGACGCCAGGATTGTTTCATAGACATTGCTCAATTATTGTATATCTATCTGTACATTTTATATAAAAACATTTTTGTATTCAACATGTATATATTTGGTTGTGTTTGGGCTTTGTTTTTATTTAATGATTAAACGTCTTTGTTTCATGAGGGTTTGATAATGAAAACGAATCACTGAAAAAACTTTCTTTATTTAACAAACATATATACATGCACATATATTGGCATATTACACTATAATTTGTGTGCATTGACCTCCAAATACCCATATTCCTATATTCTTCACTACTCTCATTATTTTTCCCTTTCCCAATATTCCATATTGTAACACTACAGTCTGTCTCTGATATGGCTTTGTGAAACGCCACTCACATACAACAGAGAAACGGTGTGAAAGATGGAATGAAAGAAGCAGCGGTTGAAGTGAATCCACGTGCACACGTCGCTGTGCGTCCCTCCTTCTGCATATCACATCAACACACTCAAAGTCAAAGAAGGTAGGACTGTATTGTTACCCCACCGTCACAATAACAACTAGAACTGTTCATGCTGCAAAAGCGTTTTCCTGCTAAACACAGAACATTCCCGGAACATGTCTGACATCTAGTGGGTATCTCTAGTAACTGCAGGTATTTTTTTCATGTGGTTTGACATTTCCAGGTATTCCCGCTGTGTTTGAGAGATGTTGCAGTGCGTTAGGATGCCAGACGCTGTGGAACCTGCTGGACTTGACAGCTAAGAACCATCAGGGACAATGGTTGCCCCTTCACACGCTTTGTTGTTCTCTCTGCTTACTACACATAGACACAATGTCACTTTGATCAATTCCTGTGGGTCTGTGTACACTAGTAATATATGTTTCCTGAGCTCTTCACTCCACAGAAAATGTGTTATTCACCAACCATCCAAACCAAAACTCAAACTGTATCACTGTACAGGGCGGCTGTGGCTG
Organism: Platichthys flesus; assembly: GCF_949316205.1. Taxonomy (NCBI): domain Eukaryota; kingdom Metazoa; phylum Chordata; class Actinopteri; order Pleuronectiformes; family Pleuronectidae; genus Platichthys; species Platichthys flesus. Next base: position 2,569,787 of record NC_084948.1, on the reverse strand, counting down.
AGGGGTAGAGTGGTCGTCCTCCAACCTGAAGGTCGGCGGTTCGATCCCCAGTCTGAACAATCTGCATGTCAAAGTGTCCTTGGGCAAGATGCAGAACCCTGAATGGCCCCCATAGAATAACAGAGTGCTGGGATAGATGCACTGTATGAATGTGTGTGTGATTGGGTGAATGTGAAACTGTAGTGTAAAGCGCTTTGAGTAGTCATCAAGACTAGAAAAGCGCTCTATAAATACAAATCCATTTACATAAAATCAGATTTCAAAATCAAAGTAAAAACTAAGCCTGCTCTGAAACTCTGGGGGCTTGTCTGCAGAAGATGTTCAAAACAGGCCTTACCTTTTTCGACCTGAAACATTAGACGCAGTAGTGAACCATCATCTGTATTTGGGTGGTGGGTGCGGCAGAGAACGAGGTGTCCCTCAGTTTGCCATTAAACTTGTCAAATCACAGCATCACAAAGCAGCTCTCTCTCATTGGTGCACACATGCTGCAGATTATGGGACAGATGTCTCTGGAATAGGGGGATGAGGGCCCAGGAGTGAGGTGTCAAGGTTTCAACTGGTGTAAAAGGGCTGAAGTGTGCTGTTGGTGTGGTGATACTTTCTTGTTTTTTTACATTAAAAACAAACCTCTGTATTTATTTTACATGGACTTTAATGTTGCCTTGGTTTAAATATTCATTAATACAGTATAGTGTATAAATGTATAGTGTGGTTGACACATTATTTAAATATATTTTGAGTTAATAAATTAAAAAGTTCATTTCACCAATTGATAATTTTTTGGGGGGGCAGTTGATTTAATGATCCTGTTGGAATTAAATAATGGAGATTGATAGATTGATTTAATTTGAGTTAGACTTTGCTTTTTTGTTTTAATTATTTAGTTATGTATATCCTATTACTTATTACAAAGTGAGTATCAAAATGTTCCCTATCAGTGTTGTCTGCTGAATCAGGACCTCATATCCCTGACCAACAGTGTGCCATTCAACAGAATGTAAGTTTTCTTATTTTCTTCAGTATTGAGCTGTACCCAAGAGAGGGTTTTATATATTCATGTAATGTCATGGGAAAGTACTCGAGACAGCATAAACAGGTGCATCAGCTGCTTTCAGAGAGTTACGGCTATACTAACGAACAGAAATGATCAAATCAACACGGGAACTGAATCTGCATGATTTCATCTGAGGCAGGGATCAGACAACTTGTTTTCAATACATTTAAGTAAAATCTGTAAAATTCATAAATGCATGTGGTACTATATAGAAAGCACCCATATTATATCCTGAAGCCTGAACCCAGGGGCTCTGCAGGCTGCAGGGTAGACCTGCTTGGAGCTGAGATCTCTGCACATGTATCGGCACAAACACACACATGCACAGACACAGAGGTGTCTTCATGACTTCAGCGGACATTACTTGGACCTACATTAATTTCCTTGAGACTCTCTCTAACCTTAACCATAACTTCTTAATGTCTTATCCAACCTGAACCAATACTGAACCTTGACTTATTATGGTTTTACCTTACAGGGACTTGCTCTCTGTCCCCAAAAGGAAGACAAGTTCCCATAGTGTAGTGTGTTGTTAGATGTAGGTCCCCACAACATGGGTAATACAGAGCCTGTGCACACACAAACACACTCAAAAACAACTAATCAACGTGGAGTTGGAGCTCCAGCAAAATGGTGAACTTTCAATCTTGTTCACACCTAAAAATCAATTTAATATCAAGTTATGCTTCAATGCCAAAGCCCACCAAAACAAACAACAAGAAGACATCAGCAGAGAATCGGAAAGTCAAATAAATCACCGTTATCAGTTTCAAACAGAGAGAGACGGTGAATCATGATGCTGCCAACCAAGACCTTGGGTTTTTTGCACCTTTAATTAGATATTTGCCTTTTAAAAGTCACCAGTTGGCAGCCACGTGGCCTTGAGACGGCCAAAACAAAACAGAGGAGCGCTGCCCTCAGATGCGTCCGCCGCACATTCATGTCACAGAAAGTGGAAACAATGCCAAACCCTCAGGACGTTCTGGGAGCCAATCAGCGTACAGTAGTGTGCGTGTCAAAGAATAGACTGCTGCTCATTGAGCATGTATCCCCCCCCGGCCGTATCCTGTCCACCCTCAGTCAGTTCATATACTGCTGTTTTATCAACACATGTAGCTCAAGAGGACTGAGCTTCAATTCATCGAAAGATTGCGAACGATGAATACAAAGTCAGTCGAGTGCAAGCTTCTGCCAAATAGTCACCTTAAATTCAAATAAAATGTTCACACACTCACAGATACAAGAAAATGGCACAAAGGTTGAAAAACACAATGATTGAACAAAAAGGGCTCCTCTTTAACTCATACCACATCCTCCCATCATGTTTGATGGAAATATGTTCAGTAGTTTTCTGTGTTATTAAGAACCAGCAATCAAACAGAGGCGGAAACAAGAACTCCTTGGCAGAGGAAATCAGTTGTCTTATGTTTTCCTTGGTAATTTTATTGAACTTTTTATTGTAGGGTCAAACATAATTTCCCTTCCCTTATATTTATTAATTTCGCTGCTTCTACACTCTACATAATACACCAAGCCCTTTCATGTACTTCCCCCGTCCTATCCTGTAGCCCCTACCGTCAGCAGCCCCCCTCCTCACCCTCGGCCCTCCATCCTGTCTGCAGGCTGCCAGGCACAGATAAGGTGACTTGGCAGGGAGCTGGAGTGCTGTCCTTCGCCCCGCTGAGTGGGAATCCAGGAAGCGTAGTTCACGCCACATCGCTGGAACAATAGGATGGTGGTTGGGTTAGCAATTCGAAAAATAAAAACAAAACTAGAAAAGGTGGAAGACAAAACGATTGTGGGACAATCAGAGTAACATTTATTTTCTCGGATTCTATTTTGTTTGTGATGTATATGATCTTAAAAGGCCCTTTGTCTTAAAGCTAAATCCTGAACCTGCTCCACAAAATGTAAAATCTTTATTTCTTTTCTCAAGTTCTTATTTTCAAACTTAAATGCACCTTCAACACACTTAAGAAACCTATTTTGCCATAAAAATGTCATTTGTCTCTATCCTGTGCATCCCTCGTCATCCTGTTATACTCTCAGTGATTTCCACTGAAAATGCATTTGAGCCACAGTTTGATGTATCAACATTCAGAGAGACAAATTGATAGTAATAAAGAAAACTGAGAACAAAATGACACATGGCTCCAATGCGTTCTGTTGGATTCAGGCATCCCTCCAGACGACACGTATAGGAATCCTTCCATACCGTAGAGATAGTGAAAATGGAGCATGCACTGAAGTCGTGTCAGTGTGTCTACGTGTCTGTTTCTGTGCAAAGCAGCTGCAGAGCTTAGTTTGTGGTTTGGGCTGAAACAAACTGCCATCACCAGCTCTGCTCCCTGTCTGATTTACAGTCAGACCTTAATCAAGCGTGTACAAAAACATGGACCTCTTTCACACCCGGTCCACACGTGCACGCCAACACTTTCACAATCCTGACACTCCACCTTGCTGCAGCACCTCCCTGTTCGCTCTGCTTCTCCTTCCAGCCAGATAAGCCACAGATACATTTACAACACAATCAGATGAATGTTGCTATGAAGGTTTGGTTTGAAAACTAACTCATGGCATGAGTAGTGTTTCTATGAATCATCCAGTACTGGGGTTTTATCGCATATAATAAGAAACAGCAATGCAAGTGAAAACACATGTCTTAACACAACAACTCACTTATACAACCCAGGGAGGTTATGTTTTCACCAATGTTTGTTTGTTTATTTGATGTTTAAGTAGATCACAACATAACTACGGGACGGATTACAGTGAGATGTGTTGGATCGATGTGGTACGGGTCAGTCAGGAGCCCATTTAATATTGTCCCTGATCTGGATTAGAGGGCTGATCCACATTTTTTCCCTACTTTATTTAACACAATGTGATATTTTTAACACTTTTCTTGATTTCTCAGAGAATAATTCCTTGATCATGATGAAAACATTTTAACACTGACATTTATTTGAAGTATATGCAATTTGCCATTAATGCAACGGGCAAATGATCTTCACTTAGTTAGTTTTTCTTCTTGAGATCAAGTATGTGTTCTGAGAAAACATGGCACATGGGCGGCTGTGGCTGAGGGGTAGAGTGGTCGTCCTCCAACCTGAAGGTCGGCGGATCAATCCCCAGTCTGAACCATCTGCATGCCGAAGTGTCCTTTGGCAAGATGCTGAACCCTGAATGGCCCCCATAGTATAACAAAAGTGCTGCACTGTATGAATGTTTGTGTGAATGTGAAACTGTACTGTAAAGCGCTTTGAGTGGTCATCAAGACTAGAAAAGCGCTATATAAATACAAATCCATTTACCATTTACATGTGCAGCTGCAGAGCTTGTGCCCTTGTCCTCTATCTAACCTACTGTCACTCACAATGTAACTCTTGTCTCAAAGGTTAATACCGTGTCTTCAAAATGATCTGTAGCTACCTACAAAACCTTGAAACATCACCTGCCATGTTAATGTGTTTGCATCACATCTGCTTGAAGTACCTCAGAACCACTATGACCCTTTTGAGCAGAATTATGGTCTCTTCCTTGGAGATAACTTGTCCCTGCCTCTCTTTTCAGTCGACGTGACGGTAAAGGTGTGTTTACGTTGTCTCAAAAAATCGATCAGAGACCTGCAGCAGCTTGAGTCTTCACTAACACCGATGTCACTCCAATTCTCAGATCTCCACACAGACTACCTGTTTGTGAAAGAGTTGACCGCAAACACCTCCTGTTGGTTTATGAAGAACTGAATGGTTTAGGTCATCTATACATCTCTGATCTGCTGCCACGTTATGAACCATTCATACTCCTCAGGTCGTCAGGAACAGGTCGATTTTTCTGTCCCCACAGTCAGAGCCAAACATGGAGAAGCAGAGTTCAGTTTTTATTCTATACATTTATGGAACATGCTCCCAGAGAACTGCAGGTCCTCTGCAACTCTTAGTTATTTTAAATCAATGCAGAACACTTTCCTGTTTGCCGCTGCTTTTTAATTACCTTTTCAATACTCATTTCTTACACGGTTTCAGTTTCAATTTTATTTCTCATTTTTATAGATTTTTTTTAAATTTCTCAATATACGTCTTCAATGTCTTTTTAAGCGATGCTTTCTTTGTATTGTTTTGAACTCTCCTTGAATTGCCTTTGATATTGAAATGTGCTATACGAATGAACTTGCCAGGACGGTCAGGATAGGCTTTTAACAACCCAGTCTCATCAGAAAACGTTCAGTGGCAACGTTGGTCCACTTGGAACGACGTTACCATCTCACATTCTGGCCTCTCAGAGTGTGAGAACATTTTGTCAGCCCATTGTTTTGCATTGGCGTGTTCTCACGTCACGTGACTCACAAGCTCCCGTCTGCGGAGAGGAAAACATGGCGGATATTCCTTGTTTTCTCAGATAAACATATAGTTTTGTAACTTAGTTTGGGCATAAAAATACATTCTGACACCATTTCTAGCGAGAAATGTGCTCTTTGCTTCCACAGTCTTCAGCCAGTTCGTGCTTATGATAGATATTTTAATAGTTATCACGAATGTTTTTATCATTGCTATGAGGGTTGCTATGACGCTGCCATTCCAGCACGGCGCAGCGTGCTGTTAAAATCACCGTCCCTGCGTGGTGTCCTTCAGTGATCGTGAATGTTATTCATGTTATATAATATTAATATTTGAGGCTAGATTACACCTCTAATGCGAAGGATCCTGCGAGACCGTTCATCCCGAAGGGGGACCGACTGCGCCACGGACGGACTGGGCGAGCGCAACTGACGTGTGGCTTTTAGTAAACATCCGGACCTTTAACTCTGGGCTGCGTAGTAACCACCGAGCGCTTGGAAGACAAACGATGTCATCTTCCTTCTGTCAGGTGAGTAGTTTATTGTTTTTAAAGATCGTTACGAACTAGGTTTACAGTCCGAGTGCTGAGACAGCGGATGCGGAGTCCGTTGATACACACAATGCTAATCTTCAGCTAATACGCCATTGTTAGCCACATGCTACAGCCCACCCTAGCCTGTGCTACCTGGGAGGTGAATACATGGTTGTTGAAACCAGTTCAAGACGCTTAGCTCATCATTGAGGGACGCTACAATATAAATATAAACATGAATTTGATTTATGAATGCTTTAGATTAATAAGGAGTGTTTTTCTCTACCATTACTCCAAGATATCAGATCAATTTGGTTTAATGTATAGTATTTAATATGACAATAATGTTTCCATGTTATGGAGTTGCAATTCATTTTATAAAACAATTCCTATGTTCTGTTTTTTAATCAAGGAGGATCCAAGTGAAGCTACAGGAGTTTCATTAACGTCAATAACTTGGACCGAATACTTTGTTTTGCTTGATGAAGAGCAGGAAGGGCAGCCTGGAGAGAAAGAGAAGCCGGGTTGAGCCCACTACCATCATCCACGTACCACGAGGAAGATGCGGGAGAGAAATGATCCTACCATTAAAGAGGTACTTTTAAGTTACATACCAGAAACACCATTTTATATAATATGCCAAATATACATTTTTATAATATCCCCAAAGTACGCTTGCTGACATACTCCGCAAACTAGACTGTAAGCAAAGACTAGTTTGCGGAGTCTCTTGCTGCCGCCCCGTGACGGATACATCATCGCTCTTTTCTGAAACTAATGAAAGCAAATTCACAAACACATGTAGACAGAAATAATCAGAATAAATTAAAAGGTGTAAAGATTGCTAACATTATGTTTCATGGGGGTCATCATTATACATAACAGAGGAAAACTTTGAACATGTATTCCTTAAATTGACTTGCCTTCCTGTGGAAAAAGTTGTTTTCCCAGTTAAACAATCACAGCAGGGAAGCATGATTGATCAAATTTCTTTCAGTGTGATATTGACTTGTATGTCAGCAAGCGTACTTTGGGGATATTATAAAAATGTATATTTGGCATATTATATAAAATGGTGTTTCTGGTATGTAACTTAAAAGTACCTCTTTAATGGTAGGATCATTTCTCTCCCGCATCTTCCTCGTGGTACGTGGATGATGGTAGTGGGCTCAACCCGGCTTCTCTTTCTCTCCAGGCTGCCCTTCCTGCTCTTCATCAAGCAAAACAAAGTATTCGGTCCAAGTTATTGACGTTAATGAAACTCCTGTAGCTTCACTTGGATCCTCCTTGATTAAAAAACAGAACATAGGAATTGTTTTATAAAATGAATTGCAACTCCATAACATGGAAACATTATTGTCATATTGCATACTATACATTAAACCAAATTGATCTGATATCTTGGAGTAATGGTAGAGAAAAACACTCCTTATTAATCTAAAGCATTCATAAATCAAATTCATGTTTATATTTATATTGTAGCGTCCCTCAATGATGAGCTAAGCGTCTTGAACTGGTTTCAACAACCATGTATTCACCTCCCAGGTAGCACAGGCTAGGGTGGGCTGTAGCATGTGGCTAACAATGGCGTATTAGCTGAAGATTAGCATTGTGTGTATCAACGGACACCCCATCCGCTGTCTCAGCACTCGTACTGTAAACCTAGATTGTAACGATCTTTAAAAACAATAAACTACTCACCTGACAGAAGGAAGATGACATTGTTTGTCTTCCAAGCGCTCGGTGGTTACTACGCAGCCCAGAGTTAAAGGTCCGGATGTTTACTAAAAGCCACACGTCAGTTCCGCTCGCCCAGTCCGTCCGTGGCGCAGTCGGTCCCCCTTCAGGATGAACGGTCTCGCAGGATCCTTCGCATTACAGGTGTAATCTAGCCTCAAATATTAATATTATATAACATGAATAACATTCACGATCACTGAAGGACACCACGCAGGGACGGTGATTTTAACAGCACGCTGCGCCGTGCTGGCATGGCAGCGTCATAGCAACCCTCATAGCAACGATAAAAACATTCGTGATAACTATTAAAATATTTATCATAAGCACGAACTGGCTGAAGACTGTGGAAGCAAAGAGCACATTTCTCGCTAGAAATGGTGTCAGAATGTATTTTTATGCCCAAACAACCTAAGTTACAAAACTATATGTTTATCTGAGAAAATGTATATCTGAAAAAACAAGGAATATCCGCCATGTTTTCCTCTCCGCAGACGGGAGCTTGTGAGTCACGTGACGTGAGAACACGCCAATGCAAAACAATGGGCTGACAAAATGTTCTCACACTCAGAGAGGCCAGAATGTGAGATGGTAACGTCGTTCCAAGTGGACCAACGTTGCCACTGAACGTTTTCTGATGAGACTGGGTTGGCTTTTAAAGTCTAACTTACTTGGTTGTGCTGTGGCAGAGCAAAACCTCTCAATCCTGTGCAATAAATAGTAACAGCTTCATGCAAATTCTGTCAGAAAATAGGTGTTGAGGCCATCAGTCTCCCCTCACCAGTCTGACACAACCATGACGTAATGGCTCCATCCCTCAATCTGCTGCCTAGGGACCAAATATATCACTCTCCCTCTATTATCGTCAAGTAGCATCTGACCTCACTTTTCACCACATGAAAATCCAACCACCCTCACGGCCTGCTTCAAATGGTTTTGAGCTACATAAACAGTTGGTCAGCTGCAGAGGGCATGGGAGGAAGCCACAAATTTGGGGGTAGAGTACGAGGGGGGGGGGGGGGGGGGTACCACAGCAAGTAAACATTGTAATTTCCAGCATCATTCATGGAGTCTTGATCGAGAGTGGATGAGTCACAGACAGCGTGTAGCATTTAGACCTAAATTAATATTGGATGTACTTAGAAAATTTGACTCTCTGCCAAACTGAAACTTATTTAACATATGAGCGGCAGGATCAAGCTCAGAGGAGGATTATAATGGTTTAAAACTCCCTCTTACCCATCCATATGAATACAAGACTCCCCCACAGACTGAAAGCAGGGTCCAGATGTCAAGAGGTCACGCAGATATCTGCAAATACAGAAACCACTATGTGAAGTCCTTATTCGAGCACAACGGATCAATACACATAATCCTCTGCTAACCTTCTCCACTCGCCAACCTTGTTTCAATTTCAACATTTGTAGTCTTAATGGAGCAACATGCTGGTTTGATAAATTCTCAAGTTGAGACTGACTTAGTTCTTAATCTACTCCCGAGTTCAACTTTTTTAGTTTGTTTCTGTTTTCATGGCACAATCCTGTTCCTCAGTACTATCTTAGTTTTGTCTCCCAAAATAAATCTATCATATTTTGATGAATACACTTTGAGGCTGAGTGAGTGTGATGCATTTCAAATTTACCAGTCATTCCTCTTTATTGTTTAATGTCAGAGGAGGGAAGTATTTTTCCTGCATACCTTTTTATATTCAGGATTGCTGCCATCAGGGGAAGGCAAAACAAATAGGACAAAAGGCAGATGACATGAGCGGCGCTTTCCCCGAGCCAACCAGAGATGCGGTAAATCATAATCCCTGAGCCGAAACTGAATTCACCACACCGATCAAAACCTATTTAGGATCAGAGGCCAGAGGTCCAACCATAAACCATTTGTGAGCTCCCCCTTTTTTTTTAACCCAATCCTTTTTCTTTCAGGAGAAAAAAACTGATAAATGGAATTCAAATTCACAAGGATAATCCCTGGCGTCTGTCCAAAAAGGAAATTATTATAGTTGAAGTTATGAAAGTGCTTCCTGAAGTGGAGGAAATGCACAAGATTCTTAGGCCTGTGTCTTGATCTAAGAAAAACATAAGCAGTCATGCACTGGCGGAAAGCCGCTCCATGTGCACTTTGATTCACAATATATCTCAAAGCAGGAAGATTTTTCAAATAAAAAAAGCAGAATTGGTGCAAAACTCCAATAGGTCCTTCAAGCCGGAGACGTGAAGGGAGGAAATTGCATTGATTTAAGCTCAGCTTCTTTTGGCATCTGTCCGCTGTCTTCATTTTTCTTTCCTGAAGTGAGGGCGTTTGTTCCACATCCGCCGGTTTAGATACAGTCAGCTAACATGTTTTTCTTTGTCTCTCGTTATATCCACAGTAATGATGAGTGGAAGTAAGTGGCGGTATCTCACTGCTTTGTAGCAAATACTAGAAAACTTCAACTACAGACAGATTTATTTTTCTGTGGACAAGCATTCAAAAATGAAACTTACAAGGCTGTGTTCAATGTGGATGATACTTTCTTAAATGTCTTAATCTGTTCAGGTTCACGCTGTAATCCTAGTTATCAATAATGAGAGGGTAACAGGGCTAATCGGTGAGCAGGTAACATTAGACCCTGCCTCCTACACCTAGAGCGCCTGTACAGCAGCAGCTTCAAAAAAATGGATTTGGAAAGGGCCATCGCCAAGACTCAATGTGACACAATTAAATAGAAGCTCTGCAAGAAATTTGACTTATTACTGCAAGTAGGGGAGAGCGGGGTAATGTGAGAATTTGTTTACATTTGCTCCCCTCTAGGCGAGCTAAAATGATATATCGGTAAATGAACACATTTCCCATTAATTCAGGATGTTTCCTAGCAATGGAAATGATCAGAATGTCTTCAGGACATAGGGCAGTGAAAATATGATTGTTTTTAAAAAAGTGCTCTTGTGTCTCACTTTACCCCAGCTAAGGGGTGAAGTGATCCACTTACTTTTTCCACTTTAAAACTACCATAACAACACATGTTGTAATAGTTAAAATCCTGACAGCTAGATTGATAACCACACCCTAAAACTAATATCGGACTAGTAACAGAATCATGGGGATTGGTCAATTAAGCACATCAAATCAAATTTTATTTGTATAGCCCATATTCACAAATTACAATTTATCTCATAGGGCTTTAACAGGGTTTGACATCCTCTGTCCTTAACCCTCAGCAAGAGTAAGGAAAAACTACAAAAAAAAACTTTTAACAGGGTAAAAATATGTAGAAACCTCAGAGAGAGCCACATGTGAGGGATCCCTCTCCCAGGACAGACAGAAGTGCAATAGATGCCACGTGCAGGAGAACATCATCAATAATCAAAGTCTCTAGCAGCATTGATGAGGGTAGACATCCCGAAGGACAACCCCAACATGACATGCCAAGCAGTCCCGCTGCAATCACAGTCCATGCTCAGCAACCATCTAGACCACGATCCACCATCCAGACCAGACGCCACTCCAGTCCTCAGTCACCGTCCACCGCCGCCCACCAGGAGGACCCATCACAAGCCACCACCGCGGTCCTGGTCCACCGCCCGTGCCCAATGCCAACGCGACACAGGGTCCGCCACCAGCACCACGATCAGCCCACATGACTCAGAATCCGCCACACTGGATCCAACACTGGGACCCCCGGTGCGTGATCCACAAACCGCAATCCATGGTGTGGCCACAGAGGCCCTGGATCTGCGGGTGATAAAGCAAAGGGATTTCGGGGAAGGGGGATAGGGATGGAGAAGAGGAAGGAGAAGCTGGAAAGAGAAGCTCCGTGTGTCATGTGTCATAAAATAGAACAAGTAACGTTCTGGCGCACTAATTAGCTCTAACTATAAGCTTTATCAAAAAGGAAGGTTTTGAGCCTACTTTTAAACAAACAGATGGTGACTGCCTCCCGAACTGAAAGTGGTAGAATATTCCACAGCCGAGGGGCTTGATGGCTAAAAGCTCTGGCTCCTACTCTACTTTTAGAGAATTTAGGGACGACAAGTAGGCTTGAATTCTGGGAGCGGAGTGCTCTGGTGGGTTTATAAGGTATTAACAGCTTTTTAAGGTATAAAGGCGCTATATTATTAAGGGCCTTGAAGGTGAGGAGGAGAATTTTAAATTCTATTCTAGATTTAACTGGAAGCCAGTGTAGCGATGCTAATATTGGAGAAATGTGCTCTCTTCTCTTTGTTCTCGTCAGGACACGTGCTGCGGCATTTTGGACAAGCTGTAGAGTCTTTAACGACTTCCTGCTGGAGCCTGATAATAATGAATTACAATAGTCCAGTCTCTCCTGGAACCGTCACCTTATCGTGGTGGAGAGGTTTGCGTGTCCCTATGAACCTGAGGGCTCTGTTGTCTGCAGCGAAGGTCAGGGGTCTCGACGGACCAGACCCGGGCGGCAGAAGCTGGCTCTGGGGACGTGGAACGTCACCTCGCTGTGGGGAAAGGAACCAGAGCTTGTGAGGGAGGTGGAGCGCTATCAGTTAGATCTGGTGGGGCTTACCTCCACGCACAGTCTCAGCTCTGGTACCGTACTCCCGGATAAGGGTTGGACTCTATTCTTCTCCGGAGTTGCCGAGGGCGTGAGGCGCCGGGCGGGTGTGGGGATACTCATAAATCCCCGGCTGAGCGCCGCGGTGTTGGAGTTTACCCCGGTAGACGAGAGGGTCGCCTCCCTGCGCCTAAGGGTTGTAGGGGGGAAAACTCTGACTGTTGTTTGTGCGTATGCACCAAACAGCAGCTCAGAGTACTCGGCCTTCTTTGAGACCCTGAATGGAGTCCTGTATGGGGCTCCAGTAGGGGACTCCGTAGTTCTGCTGGCTGACTTCAACACCCATGTGGGCAACGATGGAGACACCTGGAGAGGCGTGGTGGGGAGGAACGGCCTCCCTGATCTAAACCCGAGTGGTCGTTTGTTATTGGACTTCTGTGCTAGTCATGGATTATCCATAACAAACACCATGTTCGAACATAAGGGTGCTCATAAGTGTACCTGGTACCAGAGTACCCTAGGCCGAAGATCAATGATCGATTTTGTGATTGTGTCATCTGATCTGAGGCTGCATGTTTTGGACACTCGGGTAAAGAGAGGGGTGGAACTGTCAACCGACCACCATCTGGTTGTGAGTTGGATCTGGCAATGGGGAAATTTCCGGATCGACCTGGTAAGCCCAAACGAGTAGTGCGGGTGAACTGGGAACGTCTGGAGGAGGCCCCCGTCCTAGGTATCTTCAACTCACACCTCCGGCGGAGTTTTTCAGGCATTCCTGTGGAGGTTGGGGGCATTGAGCCAGAGTGGGCGGTGTTCAAAGCCTCCATTGCTGAAGCTGCGGTGGCTAGCTGTGGCCTCAGGGTCTTAGGCTCCTCAAGGGGCGGTAACCCTCGGACACCGTGGTGGACACCGGTGGTCAGGGAAGCCGTCTGATTGAAGAAGGAGGCCTTCCGGGATATTATATCCTGGAGGACTCCGGACTCGGGTGCAGGGTACCGACAGGCCCGAAGGGCTGCAGCTGCTGCCGTGTCGGAGGCTAAGCAGCGGGTGTGGGAGAAGTTCGGAGAGGCCATGGTGAAGGACTTTCGGTCGGCACCAAAGTGTTTCTCGAAGACTATCCGGCACCTCAGGAGGGGGAAACGGGGAACCATCCAAGCTGTGTACAGTAAGGATGGGACTCTGTTGACCTCAACTGAGGAGGTCGTCGGACGTTGGAAGGAACACTTTGAGGAACTCCTGAATCCGAATAACACGCCCTCTTTGTTGGAGGCAGAGCTCGAGGTTGATGGTGTTTCGTCGTCAATTTCCCTGGTGGAGGTCACTGAGGTAGTCAAACATCTCCGCAGTGGCAAAGCCCCAGGGATTGATGAGATCCAGCCAAAAATGCTAAAGGCTCTGGGTGTTGAGGGGCTGTCATGGTTGACACGCCTATTCAACATCGCGTGGGAGTCGGGTACAGTGGCAAAGGAGTGGCAAACCGGGGTGGTGGTTCCCCTGTTCAAAAAGGGGGACCAGAGAGTGTGTACCAATTACCGGGGTATCACACTTCTCAGCCTCCCTGGTAAAGTCTACTCCAAGGTGCTGGAAAGGAGGGTTCGGCCGATCGTCGAACCTCAGATTGAAGAGGAACAATGCGGTTTTCGCCCCGGACGTGGAACTACGGACCAGCTCTTCACTCTCGCAAGGATCCTGGAGGGGGCCTGGGAGTATGCCCATCCGGTCCACTTGTGTTTTGTGGATCTGGAGAAGGCGTATGACCGGGTCCCCCGGGAGAAACTGTGGGAGGTGCTGGGGGAATATGGGGTAAGGGGGTCTCTCCTCAGGGCCATCCAATCTCTGTACTCCCAAAGCAAGAGCTGTGTTCGGGTCCTCGGCAGCCAGTCAGTTTCGTTCTCAGTGGGTGCTGGTCTCCGCCAGGGCTGCGCCTTGTCACCAATCCTGTTTGTGATATACATGGACAGGATATCGAGGCGTAGTCGTGGTGGGGAGGGGTTGCAGTTCAGTGGTCTGAGGATCTCGTCACTGCTTTTTGCGGATGATGTGGTCCTCATTGGATCATCGGCTTGTGACCTTCATCACTCACTGGATCGGCTGGCGGCCGAGTGTGAAGCGGCTGGGATGAGGATCAGCACCGCTAAATCTGAGGCCATGACTCTTAGCAGGAAACAGATGGATTGCTTACTCCGGGTAGGAAATGAGTCCTTAGCCCAAGTGAAGGAGTTCAAGTACCTCGGGGTCTTGTTCGCGAGTGAGGGTACTATGGAGCGTGAGATTGGCCCGAGAATCGGAGCAGCGGGGGCGGTATTGCGTTCGCTTTACCGCACCGTTGTAACGAAAAGAGAGCTGAGCCGCAAGTCAAAGCTCTCGATCTACCGGTCGATCTTCGTTCCTATCCCCACCTATGGTCATGAGGGCTGGGTGATGACCGAAAGGACGAGATCGCGGGTACAAGCGGCCGAGATGAGTTTTCTCAGAAGGGTGGCTGGCGTCTCCCTTAGGGATAGGGTGAGAAGCTCAGTCATCCGTGAGGAACTCGGATTAGAGCCGCTGCTCCTTTACTTAGAAAGGAGTCAGCTGAGGTGGTTCGGGCATCTGGTAAGGATGCCCACTGGGCGCCTCCCTTGGGAGGTTTTTCAGGCACGTCCAGTGGGGAGGAGATCTCGGGGAAGACCCAGGACTAGGTAGAGAGATTATATCTCAACACTGGCCCGGGAACGCCTCGGGATCCCCCCGTCAGAGCTGGTCAATGTGGCCCGGGAAAGGGAAGTCTGGGGCCCCCTGCTTGAGCTGCTCCCCCCGCGACCCGACCCCGGATAAGCGGATGACGATGAGTGAAGATGATGAGATGAGTCAGTCTCGATGTAACAAAGGCGTGGACTAGTTTTTCTGTATCTTTTTGTGAAAGGACATGTCTAATTTTTGAAATATTACGCAAGTGGAAAAAAGCGGTCCTAGAAATTTGTTTTAAGTGACTATTAAAGGATAAATCAGGATCGAAGATCACTCCCAAGTTCCTGACTGTTTCATTGGAAGCAAGGGCAATGTCGTCTAGCGCAGCTATATCATTAGATAATGCATCTCTAAGGTGTTTGGGGCCAAGTATTATAACCTCTGTTTTGTCTGAGTTTAATAAGAGAAAATTGCAGGTCATCCAGGTTTTTATGTCCTTGAGACATGTTCGAAGTTTAGTTAATTGATTACTTTGTTCAGGTTTTATTGACAAATATAACTGGGTGTCATCTGTATAGCAGTGGAAATTTACAGAGTGTGTACTGATAATGTTTCCTAGTGGAAGCATATATAATGAGAATAAAATTGGGCCGAGCGCAGAGCCCTGTGGAACACCATGATTAACTTTGGTGCGCACAGATGACTCATCATTAATTTGCACAAATTGGGAGCGATCAGAAAAATACGATTTAAACCAGTTAAGGGGGGTTCCATTAATGTTAATTAACTGTTTCAGTCTTTGTAATAAAATTTGATGGTCAATTGTGTCGAATGCTGCACTGAGATCTAACAGAACGAGGACAGACACAAGTCCCTGATCTGAGGCTATTAAAAGGTCATTAGTGACTTTTGCCAAGGCTGTCTCTGTACTGTGATTGGCTCTAAACCCCGATTGAAAGTCTTCATATATATTATTTTCCTGGAGAAACTCACACAGCTGATTGGCTACCACTTTTTCTAAGATTTTAGAAATGAAGGGGAGATTAGATATTGGCCTGTAATTGGCTAAAACCTCTGGGTCTAGGGTGGGTTTTTTGAGTGATGACAGCTATTTTAAAAGACTGTGGTACATAACCTGATGATAATGACAGATTGATAATGTTAAGTAACGAACTATCAATTAGGGGCAGAATTTCTTTAAGTAATTTGGTAGGAATGGGATCTAAGATACAGGTTGTTGGTTTAGAACCTGAGATTAATTTGGTAAACTGATCACGGGTGATCAGAGAGAAGCTGTCTAAGTAATGGGTAGGATTCTCAGCCGTTTCTGAGATCTCTGTTGTTGGGAGGGTATTAGTGCCAATTGAGGGCAGGAGATGGTTGCTTTTATTTCTAATAGTTTGAATTTTATCATTAAAAAAGGTCATAAAGATATTGCTATTTAGGGATCGAGGAATACTGGGTTCGGTGGAGGTGTGACTCTCTGTCAGCCTGGCTACAGTGCTGAAGAGAAACCTGGGGTTGTTTTTATTCTCTTCTATTAGTTTTGAATAGTAGGCGGCTCTTGCTTTGTGGAGAGCCTTTTTATATTCTTTAACACTATTCTTCCAGTCTATTAGATTTTAAACATTGTTGCTTGAGCGCCACTTCCTTTCTAGTTTTCTTGATAATTGTTTTAACTCATTTGTCTGGGAATTATACCACGGAGCTAATTGACTATGTTTGACATTTTTCTTTTTTAGAGGCGATATTGAGTCTAATGTTAATCGTAATGAGTCTGCAGAGCTATCGACGAGGTGGTCGATCTCAATGGAGCTCAGGGTATTAAAGAATTTGTTGTTTATATCTACTGCTAATATGGGTTTAAATGTAATTGGGATTATTTCCTTAAATTTAGCTACAGCACTATCAGGTAGACATCTAGAAAATGAATTTTTTATTAGTGGCATATATTCAGTTATTGAAAAATCAAAGGTTATTAAATTATGGTCTGATAGAACTGGATTGCGTGGAAGTACTGTTAAATTTTCAATTGCGACACCGTACGATAATACAAGGTCAAGTGTGTGGTTACCACAATGAGTAGGTTTGTGCACACACTGACTGAAACCAATAGAGTCTAGTATTGAAATAAATGCTAGGCTAAGGCAATCTTTATTATTATCAACATGAATATTAAAGTCACCAACAATAATAATTTTATCGGTCTTTAGAAAACTCAGGGAATTCCTTTAAAAATTCAGTATAAGCCCTGGGAGCACGGTAAACTACGGCAAATATGATTGGCTGTTGGTGGTTCCTGGATTGGCGTGGAAGACTAAGAACCAGACATTCAAATGACTTGTAGCTGAGTTTAGGTTTAGGATTAATTGATAGACTGGAGTTAAAAATAGCAGCAACTCCACCTCCTCGCCCAATTTCTCTAGGAACCTGTGAATTGATATGACTGGGGGGAGTAGATTCATTTAGACTGACATAATCATCAGGATGCAGCCACGTCTCAGTGAGGGACAATAAATCTATGTTGTAATCAGAGACTATTTCATTAACTAAAAGAGCCTTTTTTTGCCAGTGATCTAATGTTTAAAAGACCACATTTAAAAGTCTGGGTTTCCTGTATTGTTTCAGAGGTTGTTTTAATTTGTATTAAATTTTTGTGTGGAGTTCTCGCTCTGTTATTGTTTAATTTCAATAATTTAATCGGACGGTGAACAAACACAATCTCTATGGGGTTTTGTGACTGATCCAGAGTGAGCGCAGAGAAGTGTTTAGCACTGCAGCTCTGCTTCCTGGTCCCAACTATGGGTTGTCATGTTATAAACATAGTAATATTCCTAGATAAGAGAGCTGCTCCATCCCAAGTGGGATGAACGCCGTCTCTCCTAACAAGACCAGGTTTTCTCAAAAAAGTTAGCCAATTATCTATAAAGCCCACGCCGTTTACAGGATACCACCTCAACAGCCAGCTGTTAAAAGACAACATGTGGCTAAACATGTCGTCACCTGTTGAGGTAAATATTATCTTTACCTCAGCTACTGCACCCCAGGCTACTGATTTTACTTTCCCTTTCTCTTTTTTCTTTATGAATCTTTTGAGGGTTGTCTTATCAATATTTCTATCCCTTCCAGCTTTTCTTAAGGACTTCTTTCCTTGCATGACCTCAGCAGCTGCACTCTCCATCTCTGCGAGGGGTGTTTGGCCCCAGGTTGTCTTCCTGGTGTAGTTTCTTGGCATGATGGCTTTTCTACAATGTTTATGACATTAAAAATAAAACATATGTAATTTAATATTACACTGAAATATGTTTAAGACTAAACTTAACTTGTGCTTCATGTCTCACTTTACCCCACAGCCACCATTTTAGAAAAAACAACATCTCTTAGCAATTCAGGCTAATCTTCAGCTAGCATCAATCACATGGTTGTATATGTTGGAAGTTCATCAACATAAATGATATACATTTTTCTACCTGAATCAATTTGTTTTGACACAACAGTTGATTAAGTTAAAAGCAAGAAAATTTACTTTTACGTGCAAAAAACACATTTTTGTGAAAAACAGACTTTCCACAGCACCAGCACCAACTTCTCCTTCATGGTAAGAGGGAATGGGAGGGACTTGAAAACATAATGGTCACATGACCACAAATGTGTACCATTGCCTAGATCCAGGGGGTGACTCACATTACCCGATGTCTCACATCACCTCCGCTCTTCCCTACTTACTTTACTCAGGTAGAGCATTTTATGTGGTAGTTTTGCTTTAATTTTTTTTTGTATTTATCTGTACCTTTATTTTAGTATAATGTTTGAGTGCTTCCTCCTCTTCTGATGATCAGTCTTTTCTGTCTTGTAGATTTAGCCAAAGGCCAAAACATTCTCTACATCCCACATATGGACACTTGGTCAGGGCTCATTTAGCATCAGTTAGTAGAGTAGATTAGAGTTCATTTTTTATTTTATCTGTTGTTTGATGAAGTTTGTGTCTCATGTGCATCGTTGAAAAGAAAAAAAAAAATTACACAGTCCAGAAATTACTTATTAAAGAAAAAAGTAAAAAGAATAGGTGAAATCAATATATTCCTAATATTTATATCTGGATTTTCCGTTATCAGTATTGCTGCTCTATAGGTGGACTGTGTTTTAGGAACAACATGGAAGCTGTGACAAATCTAGGTTTGAGTTCATATTTTTTTAGCACCTTGTCTGCCGCTTTTATTTACAACCTGTTGATGTTCTCCTCCTGTTTGTCTAGATGTCTTCAAAGCTTAGGAATGCTCCGCAGGACAACAGATCTGCGATTCCTTACCACGGCTAAGGGGTTTCAGTTCGGGACAATTGATAGTTTCTCCCCCGCTGAGTTCACATTGCATCAGCTGCTTTCCTTTTCCCACCTTCTCCAGGGTAATCACCTAATTTCCTGGTGGTGTAAATTCTGCCGTTTGCAGTGCTCAACTGCCACGAACCAAAAAAACACCCCACAGGGCTTGTTTCACCATGACCGACATATTCCCCCTATTAATCATAGCTGCATGTTGAGACCAGTGTTAATTTTGGCAGCTATTTTTTAGTTTTAGTCACATTTAGTCATTTTTATCCTTCTTAGTTTTAGTCTAGTTTTAGTCGACTAAAACAAATTCCATTTTAGTCTAGTTTTAGTCGACGAAAACGAATTCCATTTTAGTCTAGTTTTAGTCACATTTAGTCATTTTTTTCCTTCTTAGTTTTAGTCTAGTTTTAGTCACATTTAATAGCCACATTAAACTCCTTTTCTATAAAAACATATAGCTGCAACCTCATAGCTTAAAAATATATATTTAGTTTTAAATGTGAAAACAAAAAGGGAGAGCAGGTCAGACTGGAGCCGGACACAGAAACTGAACATCGGTACAAACCAACTGCAGCTTCTGCTTTGATCAAAAAGCTGCAGCGCTGATCTCTGATCAGCTGAGACCAGAGAAACTCTGTGTTTTCACTGTTTCCATAGTTAAGAAGCAGTCAGTCACTGAGCGGCACGTGAACGCGCTCTGCTTTCACTGTGTCTCTCTGAGCGAGTGCGCGGGGCGGGGGGCGGAGCTACGGACCGGAGGGGGCGCACACATACAGAGACACACACAGACACACTCACTCGCCCGCTTCTGATACTTCATGACGACCTAATACGATGATGTTTTAAAAATGATTGTGATTTAGTCAACCACCAACATTTTCGTCTCGTCTCGTCTCGTCAACGAAACTTAAAATAGATTTCGTCATAGTTTTTCTTTTCAAAGATTCGTTTTCGTTACGTCTTCGTCTCGTCTTCATCATGGAAAAAAGGGTCGTTAACGAATATATTTCGTCATCGTCTTCGTCAACGAAATTAACACTGGTTGAGGCATCCTTTTTCAGTATGTGTGCCACATGCAGGTTATGTAATGGCAACAGCAGTGAAAGCCACTGTACCAGGAAGCTTTCAGATAACACCGCATTGATTTAACGGTTGGGTAGACGGGACACAACACCAAAGAGCTATTTCACTTGAGCTCCCAATTTTTTTTTGCTAATGTCTAAGTTATCCCTAAAGGCTGTAACGCAAAAGTATGGTAAAATAATTAATTTATTATTACATTTAATTTAGTCTCCATTTGTTTCAGCTGTATTCATCTATCAACGTGACTTTTTTTGCATCTACTATAACGCTGTCTTTCCTGGGTGAAACTCAAGCCCTCTGCTGCTACAACCTGACATCTTTAAACATATTGGAATGGTTAGGATGGCCTTGATCCCTGCGACCTCTCGACCTGCACTCGCGTCTCCACAGAGCCTGGAAGATATGCCTCGTCTGGGGAGCCAGGGGAGGAGAGGCTGAGGTTGAGGGGTGGAGCTCCAGAGGTTCAAGATGTTTCAACTGCTCCAAGAGACATGCTTGATTTCAAGATTAACACACACACACGCAAGCAGCCGAGTTTGTTGTAGCCTCTTGGCCATGCTGAGCCCAGGCTTGGTTGGCTGGCTCTGTTTGAGACCTTATGTGCAGTGGCCAAGGCTTCTCACACAAGCGCATTAATGGAAAACATAAATGCTAAAACCACAACACAACTACAAAAGCGAAGGCAACAAAACCACAATGGAAGTGATCGACAATGGATGCTAACAAGTAAACAAGCAGAGTTACTCACTGCAGTCAGTGAGACGTTCTTTTTCTAAGTTAGTCGGTGCTTAAAATGGGATGCTTGTCTATTGAGGTGTTACAGTAGAGATATTTCTTCCTTTTAGGACACTCTAAGTACTTACATGTAGAGGGAACAAATGCATGACTAGGCATCCTTTTGGGATGCAATGTAATATTGCAGGTGGAGGAAGGCTGTCCTCGAGAGTTGTGTTATGTGTCAGTCAAATCACATGTCTTTGTCAAATTAACCCACAAGGTTCCAAAGTTGAGGGAAAACTATCCCCATCCAACGTGATCTGCTCAGACAGAGTTTCTCTGAGGTGTTTGGGGCCAAGTACAAAGCTTTCTTGGTCAACCAGGTCTGAATGTCTTTTATTTATGTAACAATGGAAATGTATGTTGTTCTTTCAGATAATATTGCTTTTAGGAAGCAAATATAAAGTGCAAAGTATTTGTGTGGCAGCTTTTCCATTCATGATTTCCGTCAAGGCACTTGTGTTGGTTGGTCTCGGCCATCGTACTTATGCCATTCTTTGATGGCCCAAACAATGTCCCCATGGTCTGCCTGTTGTGTGTATCGCAAATGCAGCAGCACTGGTGGTCAGAAGTTGAGATGCAAAGGAGAAGACCTGTCCTCCCCTCCTATTCGCACCTCTGCTCATTCCCATATCCTCTACATTAGCAAGCAGAAGTGAAAAGTTCCAGATACAGACTGAATATTTAATTTAAGCAGAAAGAATATGTGGAAGGAAAGGGCACAGAGCCGTCGCTACATGGTTTTCCAGTATGGGAGATCATACAGCGGCTGTGCGACCGTTTCAGGTCTTTCCAAGCTGTCGTTCTGAGCCCTAAATGAAAGCACAACAACAGTGTGGGAGCCAGCTGAGCCAGTGGAGGCTCATGGACTTCATACTTTTGAGTCTGGGTTTCAGGTCAAGCCAACTCCACTTCCTGGCGTAACTCCTCTGGCTGCGTACCTGCCCCCCAGCTATCCATTTTCTCTCCAGATCCAACCTAGTTCCCTGCATGTCACACTGCTCGGAGCAGTGCTCAAAACTGCTCTCAATCATTCCGGTCATATCTTTTTTTTTTCGTTCACATTTTTTCTACTTTTTCAAGTCTCTCAAATTAACTGACACATTTTGAATCAAAACTGAGGAGAGAGGAAATAAAGAAAGCCTTCTTTTCTTCTCTTTGCCTCCTTCTCTCAGTCCATTTTCTTTAAATTTCCTGCTCCTTCCCTCTCTCTCTCTGTCTGCCTCCTCTGCTCCACTTATGCAGTCTAGGTTTCCTTTCCTGAGGTTATAATAGTTAGACTGTGAAATCACCCGGGCCCCATGCACACCCCTCCCTTCTTCTGTGTGTCCTTCTTTCCCCTTCCACTCCCCAACATCTTTATCTCCCTCCTCTGATCCCCACCCTCCTCTTACTACTTATAGCCAATCTTTAATATTTATGGCCACCAAGCTTGAGGAGTGGGTGGGGGCACAGGGCTTCAGCTCACCAATAATTACCCACGTGTTGGGAGGGAACCAAGCGAGGTAAGGTGAGCATCGCGCTGTGGAGCTGCAGAGCTGAACAGACCAGAACATAGATCTCTGGGCCCCCATACTGAAGTGATTAGGCCACAGGAAGCTGAACCTGACATTGCTGACACTAGGCCCCCTTACCACATCCTGCCTCAACATCCACCCACACCACATGACACCACCTCTCGATACTGACACCGGACTCGTTGTGGCCACCACAAGGCTGATTTACCTCTGGTGATGTGTTCACAGAGCACGGAGGAGCAGAGGATGCAGCAGGACACTCTGGGGCAAGAAGGAACCCGAGAAGAGTGAATAGGGAAAAGAGAAATGCATGTGGAAACTGCTCTCTTTATTGTTTCCTTGTTTTGCGGCATGGTGCTGGATGTAAACAGGAACAAGCAATTTAAGCCTATTAGCTGCACTGCAGGTGTTTTATTTTGGGTTCAAGGATCATATGGGTCAAGACATAGGAAATAATATGTTTTCTTTTTCTGATATGAAAACTTTATGATGTCGGCTCATATATGACTCATGCATTGACCCACATTTGGATTCGTATCTCTCATAGGAAAGAAAAGAGGATTAACTTGTCCAAAGAGAAAACAGGTACATGTTGAAAATTATCTTCACCAATCCAGTGTGTGTTATCGGTGCACTTGGCAATGTAAGATGCAATGCTATGAAATGCATGGTGTTTCAAGCAAATCATTTAATGACTAAGATAACCTTCATGGCAGAGCACTATTGCCCTCTTGTGTTTAGGAGTGGAAAAGGCAGAATAAAAGCTTACACATGCCTCTCTGTCATTGTGATTTTAGAGATGGTTTACCTCACTCATTTAAGAAAACACAACAAATATTGGTAATATATATTTTTCCACAACTTGCTTTATTAGCTTCTTAAATCAGCAGTGCATGACACTTCCTTTATTTACACATGAAAGCATAAACAAGTATGTTTGCATTCTGTGTGACATATTCAGATTAAGATTAAGATTTGTTTATTTATACCAAACACATGCACAGACATGCACATCACAGTCATGCAATGGTTGGCAAATTTATCCTCTGCATTTAACCCATCTGGTGCAGGACACACAGAGCAGTGAGCAGCCATGTGCAGCGCCCGGGGAGCAGATGTTGGGGGAGTAAGGTGCCTTGCTCAGGGGCACTAGACAGGGTAGGGAGACTCTTGGATTTTTGGGCAGATCAATCCAGGTTCGTCTTTTTGTTCTTTCTCCGTGGAGTCGAACCAGAGACGAACCAGAGACCTTTTCTGCCCATAGTCCAAGTTTCTGCCACTAGACCATTCACATCTAACATTTAGAATAAAAATAATAGGATATTCACCTATTTGAATTATGCATTCAAAGTGAATAACAAATTACATTCAGGTTGAATAAGGCACATTTAGGCATTGATATGTTTACAATTCTTTGAGAAGCACTCAACAAATCTCAGCCGGGGTCAAACCCCAGATAAATCGTTTCCTCTTATTCTTAGCTGTTGTTTGTCTTCTTTCGCCTCTGTCTCCCTCACACTGTCTTTCGCCAATCAAACTGTGTCTCTTTTTCTAGGCGCCGACTGCTCTCTGTTTGATTCCCGTCTCCTGTGAAAGTGTTTCATTTCCCTAATGCAGAAGTGAAACCAACTCCATTTAAAAAGGGAGTCTCGCTGAATACTCAGGGGGCCCTGGGAATAACCAATACACTGCAAGAGTCAGCGAGGAATACAAACTCCAGTTAGGAACAAAGGAAATGGAAATCAATGGCAGGATATGCAGATTTATTTGATAGCTCAACACGCAAATATTCTTTTGGGAGTTTGCCCACTGTTGCCTCCGCTAGGTTAAAATAACAAGTGAGATGTGGAGTCTATAAAATTCAGTGTGATGAAGAAAGGTCAAAGCATTACACCTACTTAGTTTTGTGTGAAGGTGCTCTAAAATAATCAATAACGAATGCACTGCATTTTCAAGCAAGGCAGAATGGCCCAAGGCATGGTCATATCTATAAATGCAGCGCTACCAACCTCAGGAATTAATTTAAAGATAAACAGTGTATTATTTAAAAGCTGGACAACTTGTTTTATGCACAGTTGTATTTGTCAGTTTGTCGACACTTGAGGAGCTTGAGGAAGATCTCCATCTTATGGGCATCTTTCTTGAAGCAGCTGAGCAGGGTATAGTCTCTCATCACCGATTCCAGCATATCTGGCAGGACATCATACTGGAACAGGCCTTGTTCGTTGAAGGTTGCAGTCAACATTCCCTCGTCCAACATCTGTGTGGAAGCGTTTAGGAAAGAGTTAGAAGTTTGAATGCAGAAACAAAGCTTTGTGATGAAAATAACTAAACTTTAAATTGACTGCAGTGTTACCCTGATGCGACCCACCTTCCTGATAAGCACCACCACCCCTTGCTCCAGACTGATCAGTTTGTCAGACACCCACTTGGTCTTGTTGAGGAGCATTTCCGAAGCGTTGTCGTAGCGATCTAACGTGGTCTGCAGGTAGACCAGGGGCTCGATCCACGACTGGACCAGCATCAGCACGGAGTGGAGCAGCCATGTATCCTGCAGGGCACACAGATGATGAGTGAACTAGTGAATTAAAACAAAAACTGACCTCTAATATCTCCTCAAACATAAAGAATATATTAGAAAAGATAATCCTTTATCCAATTATGCATGGTAAACAACACTCTGTTGAAGGGAATAGTGAAAGACACAGTAAAGGTCTTTACCTTAATTAGGCTCTTTAACAAAGTTAGTAAAAAATACAAATAATTGTCCAAAATTGTACTGATTGTACATTCTAACAGTAGCAAGACCTAAGAAATTGTGACACAAAACAAAAAACACAGCAAAAACAAACATAACACAGCTAACGCTCTGCAAACCTTCACATTTGCACTAAATAACAAGCCATTTGTCCTTCAGGACTTCTGAAAGAGAGGGAGTGATCAAAATAGACTCACCAACTTGAGAAGTGTTGAGAACTATAGAGGACTTAATAACAGTCTGGTTTTAAATCAATGGCTTGTCAGCTGCAATACATTCAGCGACAAAAAAGTAGGTTGAAAAGCAGTGGGTGAAACAGTCTGCTTAAATTCCCCTTAAGCAGAGCAGACTTTAAAGCAAGAGCAAATGACCATCATACAAATGGCCGTTAAAGTGCAGCGCAGGCAATATTTCAGCAGAAAGGGCAGAGGATAAATTACTAACATTAAGGCAGAGCCTTGCGGTATATGCAGTTTTAAAGATCACATTTAGTATTATAGTGATGACACAACTTTTACACAGCAGTTGCATGATACCAACAAGGAGTCCTTGAATAAATTGCATTTCTACATTATTTTATGGTGTTTGTCATTGCCTTACAATAATCCTCCTTCAACTAACAGGGCTACAGCTCAGATGAGACAAATCACCCATCCCCGGCCTTTGGCTCAGTTCACTTTCCAGCCGACTGATCGAGTTGACCTTTCAGCCAAAAACACTGTACCCCGCTGGACAAACACTAAAACCTCCCACAGGCAACAGACAAGCGGGTTTTGAAATGTTATTGCACATTAATGAAATTTTATGAGCTTTTATTTTAAATACTGCAAACATTAATTTGCTCAACTGAGCACTGCAAAAGTAAGCATCAATATGCATATCAATTATCATGCATCAACACCCGCTAAAAGCAAACACACACTCACACACAAGCACAATTATTATTAACAGGCACATGAACAACCAGACAGTGGTAGTAATAGTCCTGCACACACACACATGCATGCACTCATACTTACTTTCTGTTGATTATAAACAATCAGATTAAAAATCAGATAGTTCAAACCCACTCACACTAGCACACTTAGTGGATTGAGAATACAGACCTGACAAAGGAAACTAGTAACGGGTGACCATGCACTTACAGATATCTGTTGGATTTCACTTTTGGAGCTTGGGATGTGTAAGGCCTTGGTGATGCATGCATAGCCAGCCTGGTTCCTCTGGAGCCGCAGTGGAAATGGGACAAACATCTCCTCCTACAACCCATGAGGAATGGGTGTACATAAAATAAAGTCAAATCAAATCACAGACACCCATGTCCACACATGCATATTTTTGTGAAAAAGCCTCTGATGACTTTGACCTTAAACCAACATTTATCCTTGAACTACCCATTATAATGTGGCATGTAAAGTCATAAGAATAGTTTGATCTTTTTCAGGTTTATTCTCTATATTCAATATTGTCCTGACACTCTCACAGAACAGGTGAGTAGTGAGCTAATCCAGCTCAGGAGAGAAAATGATGGCCGAAGCTTCACCAGTCTCAGCCACTGAAAACACAGCGGAGCCACATTTTGTTATCTAGCTTGTTCTCATCTGTAGACCCCATGCGGCGTCCTCTCTGTAACAAGGTCTACATCACCCCGTTTCAAAGACAATTTCTGCTCTCAAGCCGCAGCAGAGTTAAAAAAAGGCGATTCAACAGGCTGCAGAAACTGGTGCTCTGGCTGCTGTGGTATACCATTATCACACACTCCACTGTAGGCCTGCTCCTTCAATAAAACATCTTTGGCTCATAAGAAAGAAGGAAGATTACTTTGAAGCTGCACAGTGAGGCGATGATCATGTCAGAAAAACACAGCAAATAACACAGAGGATCTAACAAAATATGTCAGTTCTCTCTGCCCAGCACATTGTAACAAAAACCAGCAAAAAATCACTTTGCTCGCTTTGCATGATTCAGTCCAAGTGTTGCTAGTTTAAAGGCTATGGAGCCCATGATGTAAAAATAATTGAGTTTGCAACATGTAGGGCGTGCTACTGAGACTCAAATGAACGATGTCTTTTTAATTACTTTTTTAGCATTGACATGCTAAAAAAACAACTGAATGTTATTGCTCTCTGGATGACTCCGTTTTATTGCCTAACAAGATTATTTTTCTTCTCCATAAAAAGTGATGTTAGACAGCTCCTCAAACGTTTCATTTAGCATCGCTGTCACTGCAGCCTGAGGCTATGTTTCTACAGCGCTGCTTTCCAAAATGCTTGTTTCACCTTTCATTAAATATATACGTTTTAAAATATGAACACATGCCCAACCGCTTCAAATCTGAATTTCCTAATTCATTTCCTAATTGCACTGCAGCTGAAATCTCTAAGTCCAGTTGCAATGTTTAAAAAATATATTTTCATGTGATCATGTGTGAAGATTGATTCAGTTTCTCTTGAAGAAATATTCTGCAAGAGCCTGCATGTGCATATAATATGTCATTTTTTTCTAATACAGTGCACAAGTGTGAAGATTCCTGTTTTGCTCGGCTTTACTCACAAACATAGAACACGACTCCTCCGACACGCGGTAGATGAGCTCGGCGTGCTGGATGACTCGGTCTAGAAGTTTTTCCTGCGAGATGGAGGGGCAGCGGGTGAAGCTGCCCTGCTCGTCCTTGCAGTCTAGTGGGATGCTCGCAGTGAGCAAATAGGGCCAGAGCATCACAGCCCATACACCTTGTTTGACTGAAGACAAACACATGCAGACATGTGACTGTTCATGATAAAATACTCAACCAAATCTGCACAGAAAAATTATGTATTCTCTCTCTTATCATTGCTTGTTTAGTAGGCCCTGGTTTACCTTCGTCAGACTACATACTGCACATGAAAATCACTACACAAATAATTAAAGGGTCCTAATTTTTTATCTGATGACCCCACAGCTACAACACATACTCCCAACAACAAGCGTCATTTACCTGTCATCATGTTCATTCTGTCAGAAGTCTTCAGGTCCTTCTTGCCGTTCTGCCATCCTGACCTCTTTTATAGACCCTGACCAGGTGTTGAATAAAGGAAAAGGTCCTTTTGGGCATGCATGGGTTCTTGAAAAAAAAAGAAAGAACAAGATGGTAGCCGGATGTGTTTTATTTTACGTGGATGGTTGAAACCTCATTTCAAACAGGAGCAAATGTTTCTGCACACTTTCATTCTATCCTACATGCTGATCAGTTTGGACATTAATCCAAGCATGACGACTTAAAGAGATTAGAGTCATGAAACAACAACTACACAACAAATGAATGGGCTATAAAAAAAGATCTTTATAGCTGAGGTAAATACTTAATGTAAATTTAAACATGTGTGACAGAGGAAAAGACGATGTGTAACTGTAACAGACACAACACAAAGGGGCTGGATGAATGAGAGTCACTGGGATCTAAGAACACCCCTGAAATCTGTCTTGTATGTATAATGTTGACATTCCTTCTCTTTCCTGCTCTGAGAACCTCGGTGTGTGCTCTACCCAGGAGCTATGATGTCCCAATTGTAATGAATGTGTCTAGCTGTCGTACAGCGAAGGAAGCACATAATTGAGAAGTAATCCATGCCTGTTTCAAACAGTGCCAGCTGCGGTGAATGGGCATAAAGGAGTCCATGTAATGCTCCATTTAAGCATTGTCTTTTTTAGACCTGAAGACTCGATCTACTACTTATTTTATCCTTCTATAATACTGTATAAAATTGTTTACTTGGACTGCAGGCCTGAGCTCAGATGTCTGTTTTTCCTCAGTGAGTCATGTTTAAAGATCAGCAGGAGACAGCAGGGCATCATAAAGCAGCAGCAGATGGGCGTTGTGTTACCAAACGTGGCGCCAAGCAATTGATTCCTATTCACGAACATCTTCAAGACACCTGAAGCCGTGTGTCACGTAGGTCAACCTGTTTCATATGAAATAATGTTCTCTCTTTCCTTCACTCCACCACTTTCCGAGACAGGCAGATCTCTCCAAAACACATTGTTCCAGTTAATGTATGCGGAGATTGATGGAGGTGTGTCTGTAGTTAGTGTAAATGATTTTTAGGTTCAAGCTTGTTCTGAACATTGATAAAAGATTTAAAACACAATACCCATGAACGCCAAAGGAATAAATAAAAAGTTTGTTGTCATCTTAACAAGTTCTAATACGTCAACATTTTAGCCCAATGTTCTCAAATACAAAGAAACTGTGAGTTTCTTAAAACAGCAACATTAATTACATGAAGGTTTCACACATGCAAGTTGACAAAACACATGCAAGTTGACAAAAAACACAAGCAAAGTAAGAAAACATCTTCATCAATTTCACAACACAACTGAAGAGCCGCATTCGGCTCCAGAACCGCGGGTGACCAAGCCCTGTGTGGAACCGAATTTGTATGATGTATTGGACGTTTTTGTGTCTCCTGTGGCAGCGGTGTCCATCCCTTTTAGCTGTCCTCTGGAAACACTTCTGTTGTGTTGTCGCCTCTATTTGCAGCGCGTTTGTCTATTTGCAGCGCATTTGTATATTTACAGCGTGTTTGTCTATTTCCAGCGCCTTTCTGTAATGTGCTGTGTTGTGTTGTGAAATTAATTGATGAAGATGTTTTATTACTTTGCTTGTGTTTTGTCAACTTGCATGTGTTTTGTCAACTTGCATGTGTTTTATTAAGTTGCTGTTAGTTGAGCTCTCAGGGCCACCGTAGTTATCAGTATTTTACCTTTTATGCCTTAGATGCAGCACACTAGTCTGAAGGGAATGAACAGGAAATCAGTTCTGGAGAGCACTGACCATTTTCATAGACCTACTGCTGTGGTCAGATGAATTGAGATGCATCTTTGTGCATCGGAATCCTTGACTGCTGAATCATAATAGAATCATGAAGGTGCACACCTCTAGTGAGTGCACAGGCATCACGTTCAGGTCCGGCAGCACCTCCCACCTCCGAGCTCCAGTCCCAATTCCATGGTTTTTCTTAGCTTGCATGGAGCTGAGTCGTGATGATGAAGGACTAAGCTACCAGTGCCTCAACTTTACAGCTAACCAATCAAAAGACAAATATATATTCTAAGCACTTAAAGACTGATAGATCTTGTAAACATACAAATTATCATTGCTAAGAGTAATACTTGTTATGATGAAACACTTGAAATTGCTCCCCATCCCATCTGCTGGCCCCCCTGCTCACCAACAATGGTTGAAAACCCATGAGAAGAGCTCCTCAAAGCTTTGCAATCTCTGCCAGAGCTGCGGCCTAACACCTGAGCACTCTTCCTCTCACTCCCTAAGAAGTGGAACAGCTACAACTGCAGCTCTCCATCATCCATGTTTATCTGGCTCCACAAAAAAGAATATTGATCGTCAAAGATCAACAGTTGCTTTAATATGTACCCTCTGCTGCCTGACGCCACCGTGGCATCTCCAATGATAGCTACACCCTTTTTGCGACATCAATCGCACTCCTGTCCACCCTAGGAGAGGGATCCCTCACATGTGGTTCTCTCTGAGGTTTCTAAGTTTTTTCCTGTTCATAGGGTTTTTGGTAGTTTTTCCTTACTCTTGTTTACGCCTTGTTTAACGAGTGTTAAGGACAGAGGCTGTTGCACCTCGTAAAACCCTATGAGACGAATCGTGTTTTCAGAATATAGGCTATACAAGCAAAAATTTGATTGAATAATAAGTATGATCTTTGCAGCCAAATGATATTGTTGCATATCGGTGGTTTACTTGGTTTAAAGTGTTCAATTCTGGTATTGTTCTTGTGTTGCCCATGTGCTTGCAGGAAATCAAAGTTCCCTTAGTATATACGTTGACAGCCAGGGTTCCTTAGGGGGAACAGCTCCACGTTGACTGATGCAAGGTCTACACGTAACAGCCTCAGTAGTGTATTGGGATTTTTTAATACATAACACGACAAACAATTATCTTCTGGTTCATACAATTCTACCTAGCTGCG
This sequence comes from Platichthys flesus, assembly GCF_949316205.1. Lineage (NCBI taxonomy): Eukaryota > Metazoa > Chordata > Actinopteri > Pleuronectiformes > Pleuronectidae > Platichthys > Platichthys flesus. The sequence continues at coordinate 2,538,495 of NC_084948.1, read as the reverse complement.
GCTAGGGACCAGAGCACCCTCGTCACTTAGTCAGACTTTGGTCAATGGCTGAGAACAATGGAATCACATTTCATTTATACTAAATAAAGCCCCTCCTTTCACAAAGGTAGAATGTTTATCCAATCAGGTCTCTGCATGTTGTCTTAAGGCTTAGATTTGGTCACCTTCAATCTGAATGAGGACCCCTTCGAAGTCTCACTACACATTTCCATCAGACCTCTGCTTAAAGCCGAATTATAGCTGTGTTGCACGCACGCACGCAAGACACGCAACACGCCCCTTTCGTGCCCTCTGCGGGCGTCCGCCAATTTTTCTAACTACACGACAAAGCGTCGCGAGCCTCATGCAGCCCGCAAGGCTAGTGATGGTCTGCTTACTACATCCCGTCCGGTTTCATGCCCCAAAATACGCGGAAATCACAGAAGATTTAGAAGAACGAATATGGACCAAATAGATGAGCACTTGGCAGAAGAGATCCGAAAGTATGACCACTTGTATAATCCGTCACTGACTGGCCGATTTGTTCGCCAGAAATAGGCTATGAGGAGCCGGAGTGGCGATGTAAATAAATATTCGACGAAGAAGAAGACGTCTCTTCTTTGTGTGTTTTGTTTTCGAAAAAAAACGTTACTCCGCCTAGTGTTCTGGCGGTGAACTGCGTTGCAACACGCGCAAAACGTGAGTGAAGCATAAACCAAAAAGAGTCCGTCGATGCAGCTGCGTGGCCTTCCGCGGTTGCAGTCGCAGGACTATAATTCAGCCTTTAGACTCCAAGTTTCTCTTAGACCCCCGTCTCTGCTGGATTGACCCATAAAAGACTCTAGGCGTGAAATCCTTTTGTCTCAACGGGGCAACGAGGAATCTCCAACGAATACACATCTGAGTGTCCTAAGCTGACCCCCACATGTCCGCAGTTTTAAACACAGAAACCCTATCGTAATGATATGCTTGTCATTTTTTTTATTAAAACTTATCTAAATGTAGCTGGTCAGTTCTTAATAAAGTTTTATACTTTTAGCACTGTCATTTTCCCCGCTCTGGATGTGTTAATTAACCTGACAGGACGGCAACTCCTATAGGCTGCGGGAAGGCGTTGGAGTTTATTTAGGGACACCTTAGCACTCTCCCTCGTTCTCTCTCTCTCTCTCTCCCCACTGTCGGTCCTGTGGGTGTGTGCGGACGTTTAGCGTGAGCGCAGCACGTGTGCTCGCAATTGTTTGTCGCGGTAAGTTGCTGGAAGTTATATAATATTAACGGAGATCACAGAGAAGTGTCCGCAAATTGTAACTGAAGTTTGTCCTTAGAGCCCAGTGTGAAGCTGTGTCTGTGTGCGACGGTGTCGGCGTCACTGTGGATGCACGCTGTCCCTGCTTTATTTTAATGAATTAAAGGTATGAGATAAGGATGTGTTTTTATGTTTGTAAATGTTTTTAAATATTATAAATGTGTTTTTAAATTGTGTGACCTAACTATAACATGTTTGTTTTATAGGGCTGCCTCCAGCAAAATAGTTACGGTCACTGTTTTTTCCCACTTTAGATTTCATTTAGATTATTTGGTTTGATCATTTGTTTCTTTGTGTTATTTTGTTTTGTTCTATGGCAAGGTGCAATATATATGGTTGACTGGGACTGTGCAATTCAGTGGTAGTGACTTGAATGGTGGTGAATTATTGGCTCCATAAAGTAGAGGCCCTCTTTTGTCATTTTGTTGTTGTATATCGTTTGCAGTGATTTTCTTAAAGTGTGTTGTGTTTGGTTTTTTAATGCATGATATTTTAGCATTGTACAATTGGGTCTGGAGCCTCTAATTTCTCTCTTTTTTAAGCTGTCATTTATATCAAGTCCAGGCCAACTTTTCCAACCTTTGCACATGTCACTTTACTGTTTGAGCAGTCTGTTTTAAATCATTTGCATCTATTAAATAAATTGTATTTTGTTCTGATATCTCAGTCTTATTCTGGATACTTGTTGAACCAAATTGACATTAACTGTCATCTCTGAACCATTTTTAATCACCACAGAATTGGCGTTGTTGGCAGGGTCGGAGGCTGAATATACAATTTTTCTGTTTATTTTCAATATTTGGTTAAAGTGTTTTTTTTGTTTTTTGGGCCTATTGATTGGTAGAAACTAGGCCAGAGTGGGAAAAAACAGTGGCTGGTCTACAGGTGAAGAGGACCACAGGCTTATTTGAAGACCTTGCAACATACTGACTGTCTTTTGGGAGGATGGAAGAAGTACAGGCCCTTATGGAGCAGCTGCAACAGCTGAAAACAGCCAATGAACAATTGAGAGAGCAGTTGCAGAATCAATCACAATTAGCAGAACCACTTCCAGGGTCATCCACTTCCTCCCCTAATGTTGTTCCAGAAGGCAGCCTAGCCTCTGATGCAGCCAACCTCCGATATGTTTATGTACTGTACTGTACTTTATGTACTGTAGTCCTTCCCCGCCTACTCACAAAGCCGGTAACCACCTGGACTATATTTTCACCAGAAACTGCTCAACATCTAACCTCACTGTAACCCCACTTCATGTCTCCGACCACTTCTTTATCTCTTTTTCTCTCCCTTTATCTCGAACTGACAACCTTAACACATCAACAGAGTCGGTACCTGTCCGTCGCAACATTCGTTCCCTCTCTCCTTCCTCTCTAGCCTCCTCTGTTCTATCAGCCCTCCCTTCCACTGACTCTTTCTCACTCATGCATCCTAACTCTGCCACTGACATTCTCCTTTCTACTCTGTCCTCCTCTCTTGACTCTCTCTGTCCTCTTACGTCACGGTTGTCTGACTCGGTACGTGCAGTCAGAGCCACTATGCGATCATCAGAAAGGAAATGGCGGAAATCTAAACACCTGGACGACCTGCTATCTTATCAGTCTCTTCTCTCCTCTTTTTCTGCCTCCATTTCCACAGCCAAAAGCACTTTTTACCAAACTGCAGCCTCATTTTCTAATCCCAAAAAACTCTTCTCCATCTTTTCCAACCTCCTCAACCCTCCCAGTCCCCCTCCTCCTTCCTCTCTTCTACCAAGCCACTTTGTCAACTACTTTACCAAAAAGATAGATGACATACGCTCTTCATTTTCTGATCCTCCTTCTATAACCACACTTCCAACAACTTCATCTTCGTCCCCTTCGCTCTCCTCTTTCACCCCCCTGTCTCCCAATCAAGTTCGGACCTTGGTAACCTCCGCCCGCCCGACCACCTGCCCCCTTGACCCCATCCCTTCTCACATTCTCCAGTCTATTGCCCCTGACCTTCTTCCTTTTCTTACCCATCTAATCAACACTTCCCTGTCAACTGGCTGTTTTCCTAATTCTCTGAAGGAGGCAAGAGTAAATCCTCTCCTGAAGAAACCCACCCTGGACCCGTTTTAAGTAAATAACTACAGACTTGTCTCTCTCCTTCCCTTTGTTTCCAAAATTCTTGAGCGTGCTATCTTTAATCAACTTTCCTCCTATCTTAACCACAATAATCTTCTTGACCCTCACCAGTCTGGTTTCAAGGCAGGTCACTCAACTGAGACTGCCCTCCTTGCTGTCTCTCAGCAGCTTCACACTGCCAGAGCAGCCTCTCTCTCCTCTGTCCTCATCCTTCTAGACCTCTCTGCTGCATTCGACACAGTGAACCACCAGATCCTTATTTCCTCCCTTCAGGACCTCGGTGTCTCAGGCTCTGCTCTCTCCCTGCTCTCTTCCTACCTCAATGAACGCACTTATAGGGTAACTTGGAGAGGGTCTGTGTCTGAACCTTGTCCCCTCACTACTGGGGTCCCTCAAGGTTCTGTCCTAGGTCCTCTCCTCTTCTCTTTGTACACCAACTCCCTCGGCTCTGTCATTTACTCGCACGGCTTTTCCTACCATAGCTATTCTGATGACACCCAACTAATCCTGTCTTTTCCCCGATCAGAAACACAGGTAGCAGCACGAATCACTGCCTGTCTGACCGACATCTCTCAGTGGATGTCTCAACACCACCTGAAGATTAACCTTGACAAAACTGAACTTCTTTTCCTTACAGGGAAAGACTCTCCCATCCACGACCTGACTATTAACTTTGACAACTCTGTGTTAACCCCCACTCAGACGGCTAGGAACCTGGGCGTAACACTCGACAGCCAACTCTCCCTTACTGCCAACATTTCTGCAACAACACGGTCCTGTAGATTCATGCTGTACAACATCAGGAGAATACGCCCCCTTCTCACTCAGAAGGCGGTGCAGGTTCTGGTCCAGGCTTTGATCATCTCACGTCTAGATTACTGTAACTCGCTCCTGGCAGGTCTACCTGCTACTGCCATCCGACCTTTGCAGCTCATCCAGAATGCAGCAGCTTGACTGGTTTTTAACCAACCTAAATTCACTCACACTACTCCTCTCCTCCGCTCCCTTTTCTGGTTACCAGTGGCTGCTCGCATCCGGTTCAAAACACTAGTACTTGCGTACCATGCTGTGAACGGATCCGGTCCAGTCTACATCCAGGACATGGTCAAACGTTACACCCCACCCCGTTCACTCCGCTCTGCTTCGGCCAATCAGCTCGTTGCTCCCTCACTGCGAGCTAAACAATCATCAAAAACACGACTGTTTTCCGTCCTGGCTCCTAAATGGTGGAATGAGCTCCCCATTGACATCCGGACATCAGAAAGTCTACACTTCTTCTGCCGAAAACTAAAAACATACCTCTTCCGACTTTACCTTGAATAAATAAAAAAAAAAAAAACACTAACATCTTTTTTAAACTAACACTTTAGTAGCACTTAAATGGCACTTACTTATAGCACTTTGTAGTTCTGCTTTATTTGAAGAAATTGTATTTTCTTGATTCTTGTCGTCCTTGGTATGTACCCTCGGGTTTGAATGCACTTATTGTAAGTCGCTTTGGATAAAAGTGTCAGCTAAATGAAATGTAATGTAATGTAATGTACCTAGAGACCGTAAATGCCCCAAGTTCACTGGTAAAATGTCAGTTGATCTGTTAACACTTGAACAGTGGATTGTGGAGGTACGTAGATGTCTGGAGGTTAGGCATATGCCAGTACTATAACAGTTGCTGTTTATCACAGACCATTTAGATGGAGGTGCCAAGTCAGAGATACATTTTCACTCTCCTGCAGACAGAAATACTTCTGAAAAAATCTTTCGGATTTTAAGAGAAAAATATAGTTGCGCTAAGTCCTATGTTGCGGCCCAGTTACAGTTTTTCCAACGTACTCAGCGAGAAGGTGAGTATTTCTTTCGTAGACCTTCGGGCTATTGCTATTAGGTGGGTAGAAACAGGTAGACAGGGAGGTAAAATTAGACCTCGGGTCTACTCTTGTGACACACACTCCCAGGCAGTGGATAGTTCTGAGGGTAGCATAAATGCAGTCACTGCTAGCTCTAACGATGAAATGGCAGAGATAAAAGAGTGCCTACGCAAACAACAAGCTCAATTAGATACTATTATGAAGCATGTCACTGCCCAGCCCCCTCAGCCTACTCAGAGCCCTGTAGCCCTGACCCAAGCTAAATCATCACGATTTCCAACAGATGGCAAACTAATTTGCCACCGTTGTAATAGACCAGGCCACATAGCCAGGTTCTGTGGGGTAAACCTAACTTCTACTATGACACGTGAAGGATCTGCTTTGGAAGTGGGGGTGCACAGACAGGTAGGGGGAGGGGGTTCTGATTATCAGTCATCGGGAAACTAGACCCCTCTGGTGCAGAGAGCCAAGCATCAGAAAAGGGTTTTGTGAGCTCACCTGAACATCAAATGGATGATCATTCTCGACTTATAGGAGATTGCCCAGTTGTGCAAATCAACATGGGGGGTGTGGTGGTGCCCTGCCTTTTGGATACAGGGTCGATGGTTACCACGATTAGAGAAAGCTTCTTTGAGAAACATTTCAGGTCACAGGGTATCGGCCTTCTAAAGAAATGTCACTGGTTACGTCTAAGGGCAGCCAATGGACTAAAAATCCCTTATCTAGGATATATGGAGCTCGCTGTTTTGGGTAAAACCCTCTCACAAATGGGTGTGCTAGTTGTAAGGGACCCCCTAGATGAGCTCACATGCCAGCAATCGGTAGTATCTGGCTTCTTAGGAATGAACATCATTCTTACTCATGTCTTACTCGAGAGTGCCCACGCCATGGCTGCAACCTGCCAAGCAATAGCTGCTTTCCTATCACGGCCCAAAGCTGACCCAATTGCTCTCCAGGCCACAGATCCAGTAATTGGTACTTTCCTACAATATTGGAAGAGGGGCACACCTCCAACTAAACAAGAAATGGCCAATGCTGGTAGGGGCATAAAGAAGCTGGTGCAGCAGTGGTCCAAAATAAAGTCAAAGGATGGTGTCCTATACCGTCAAATACAGCTACCAAGGGAAGGACAAGTGGTGTTCCAACTCCTGCTGCCTCAATGCCTTCAGGGAGAGGTCCTTAAAATTCTTCACGATGACCAGGGCCACCAAGGAATAGAGCGTACCAACAGTCTGGTGAGGCAGAGGTGTTTTTGGCCTTTTATTGGAAGTGACATTGACAGATACTGTCGGGAGTGTAATAGATGCACACTGGCAAAAGTTGTACAACCAAAAGTCTGTACATTCAGGGGGAGCCTGTTAGCCTCTAAACCATTGGAAGTCATTGCCATTGATTTCACTGTATTGGATAAGGCCAGTGATGGAAGAGAGAATGTGCTGGTTGTCACGGATGTCTTTTCAAAGTTTTCCCAAGCATTCCCAACACCAGACCAACTGGCCAGTACAGTAGCCCGTGTGTTGACTGAAAAGTGTTTTTTACATTTATGGCGTGCCCAAACAAATTCACAGTGATCAGGGAAAGTGTTTTGAAGGAGACCTTTTGAAAAGACTGTGTCAACTGTATGGAATTGAGAAAAGTAGAACCACACCCTACCATCCCGAGGGCAACGGACCGTGTGAACCCTTTAATCGAGCATTGCATGACTTATTGCGCACCCTCCCCCAGAAAAAGAAGAAAAAATGGCCAAAATATCTATCTCAGGTTCTCTATGCTTATAATACCACAGATCACCAATCAACTGGTTATTCCCCATATGAGCTAATGTTTGGCCAGAAGGCACATCTACCTGTGGATTTCCTATTGGGCGCATCACAGGAGGAACCCACGTCTAGGTCCGCAGAGGATTGGATGGATGAACATGAACATTTTAACCTTCCAAGGTCAGTAAATGAAACCGTTGACATCTCAGTTAGAACCTTGCAGGTGAACCATGCTGCAAATCATCACGTTGTTGAGACAGTGTTTAGACCCTGGTTGTAATTTGTCACCGGTTCGGTGACCTTTCCAAATTGGGGCCATTGTAGCGGGTCAGTTCTTAATAAAGTTGTATACTTTTAGCACTGTCATTTCCCCCGCTTTGGATGTGTTAATTAACCTGACAGGACGGCAACTCCTATAGGCTACGGGGAGGCGGAGTTTATTTAGGGACACCTTAGCACGCTCCCTCATTCTCTCTCTCTCTCTCTCTCCCCACTGTCGGTCCTGTGGGTGTGTGCGGACGTTTAGCGTGAGCGCAGCACGTGTGGTCGCAATTGTTTGTCGCGGTAAGTTGCTGGAAGTTATATAATATTAACGGAGATCACAGAGAAAGTGTCCGCAAATTGTAACTGAAGTTTGTCCTTAGAGCCCAGCGTGAAGCTGTGTCTGTGTGCGACGGTGTCGGCGTCACTGTGGATGCACGCTGTCCCTGCTTTATTTTAATGAATTAAAGGTATGAGATAAGGATGTGTTTTTTATGTTTGTAAATGTTTTTAAATATTATAAATGTGTTTTTAAATTTTGTGACCTAACTATAACATGTTTGTTTTATAGGGCTGCCTCCAGCAAAATAGTTACGGTCACTGTTTTTTCCCACTTTAGATTTCATTTAGATTATTTGGTTTGATTATTTGTTTCTTTGTGTTATTTTGTTTTGTTCTATGGCAAGGTGCAATATATATGGTTGACTGGGACTGTGCAATTCAGTGGTAGTGACTTGAATGGTGGTGAATTATTGGCTCCATAAAGTAGAGGCCCTCTTTTGTCATTTTGTTGTTGTATATCGTTTGCAGTGATTTTCTTAAAGTGTGTTGTGTTTGGTTTTTTAATGCATGATATTTTAGCATTGTACAATTGGGTCTGGAGCCTCTAATTTCTCTCTTTTTTAAGCTGTCATTTATATCAAGTCCAGGCCAGCTTTTCCAACCATTGGACATGTCACTTTACTGTTTGAGCAGTCTGTTTTAAATCATTTGCATCTATTAAATAAATTGTATTTTGTTCTGATATCTCAGCCTCCCGTCCCATCTTATTCTGGATACTTGTTGAACCGAATTGACATTAACTGTCATCTCTGAACCATTTTTAATCACCACATAAATATAAAATCTGCCATCACAGTAGGTAGTGAACTCCTCCCTTAAGCCAATGTGGATGGCCTCATGGCGGCTGGTTCCAGGCCCACACAGTATAGCTCTTACTTTGTAGTATGTTCTACTACGGCCCAGAGCTATTGGGAGCGGCACACTGAGGCTGGTTCCAGGTTCACACATAGCAGTCTCACTAGGTAATATATTCTTCAGCAGGCTAATCAATTACGTACAATGATGCACACCACAGAGGTGAAAGGGGGTGACAAGTATTTGCTCATCAGTCCCATCATATCTATGTAATCATATCGGGGGATTGTGATGGTTACACAATCAGCTCAGTGTAATTTTGTTACATTTCATCTTAGTCAAAACATTACACGTAGTTTTGTCAATAGAATCTTTTTTAACAGATAGTTTATTTTCTGAGTTGGGTGCGAACAATTGGTCAATATTCTGTCTTTTTCTTTAAATATTCTGTGTTTCTCTGTTGTTGACTCAATCAATCAATCAATCAAATTTTATTTGTATAGCCCATATTCACAAATTACAATTCATCTCATAGGGCTTTAACAGGGTGTGACATCCTCTGTCCTTAACCCTCAGCAAGAGTAAGGAAAAACTACTAAAAACCCTTTTAACAGAGTAAAATTATGTAGAAACCTCAGAGAGAGCCACATGTGAGGGATCCCTCTCCCAGGACAGACAGAAGTGCAATAGATGCCACGTGCAGGAAAACATCATCATAATCAAAGTCTCTAGCAGCATTTGATGAGGGTAGACATCCCGAAGGACAACCCCAACATGACATGCCAAGCAGTCCCGCTGCAAGCACAGTCCATGTTCAGCAACCATCTAGACCACGATCCACCATCCAGACCAGACGCCACTCCAGTCCTCAGTCACCGTCCACCGCCGCCCACCAGGACCCATCACAAGCCACCACCGCGGTCCTGGTCCACCGCCCGTGCCCAATGCCCACATGACTCAGAATCCGCCACACTGGATCCAACACCGCCACCCCCGGTGTGCGATCCACAAACCGCAATCCATGGTACGGCCACAGAGGCTCTGGATCTGCGGGTGATAAAGCAAAGGGATTCCGGGGAAGGGAGATAGGGATGGAGAAGAGGAAGGAGAAGCTGGAAAGAGAAGCTCCGTGTGTCATGTGTCATAAAATAGAACAAGTAACGTTCTGGCGCACTAATTAGCTCTAACTATAAGCTTTATCAAAAAGGAAGGTATTGAGCCTACTTTTAAACGAAAAGATGGTGACTGCCTCCCGAACTGAAAGTGGTAGATTATTCCACAGCCGAGGGGCTTGATGGCTAAAAGCTCTGGCTCCTACTCTACTTTTAGAGAATTTAGGGACGACAAGTAGGCTTGAATTCTGGGAGCGGAGTGCTTTAGCGGGTTTATAAGGTACTAACAGCTCTTTAAGGTAAAAAGGCGCTATATTATTAAGGGCCTTGAAGGTGAGGAGGAGAATTTTAAATTCTATTCTAGATTTAACTGGAAGCCAGTGTAGCGATGCTAATATTGGAGAAATGTGCTCTCTTCTCTTTATTCTCGTCAGGACACGTGCTGCGGCATTTTGGACAAGCTGTAGAGTCTTTAACGACTTACTGCTGGAGCCTGATAATAATGAATTACAATAGTCCAGTCTCGATGTAACAAAGGCCTGGACTAATTTTTCTGCATTTTTCTGAAAGGACATGTCTAATTTTTGAAATATTACGCAAGTGGAAAAAAGCGGTCCTAGAAATATGTTTTAAGTGACTATTAAAGGATAAATCAGGATCGAAGATCACTCCCAAGTTCCTGACTGTTTCATTGGAAGCAAGGGCAATGTCGTCTAGCGGAGCTATATCATTAGATAATGTATCTCTAAGGTGTTTGGGGCCAAGTATTATAACCTCTGTTTTGTCTGAGTTTAATAAGAGAAAATTGAGGGTCATCCAGTTTTTTATGTCCTTGAGACATGTTCGAAGTTTAGTTAATTGATTACTTTGTTCAGGTTTTATTGACAAATATAACTGGGTGTCATCCGTATAGCAGTGGAAAATTACCGAGTGTGTCGTGATAATGTTTCCTAGTGGAAGCATATATAATGAGAATAAAATTGGGCCGAGCACAGAGCCCTGTGGAACACCATGGTTAACTTTGGTCCGCACAGATGACTCATCATTAATTTGCACAATTTGGGAGCGATCAGAAAAATACGATTTACACCAGTAAAGGGCGGTTCCATTAATGTTAATTAACTGTTTGAGTCTTTGTAATACACTGAGTCTCTGGAGTCAAATTCCTAGTGTATGTACTGTGCATGGCAAATAAAACTGATTCTTTATTGTCTATTCTTATTGAGTAATTGAGAAGAAGATTAGATCTGTTTTAAAAATGCCATCGAAATTACTGGGGGGTGGGAGAGTACTGATATTGCTGAACATTGCTGAAAAAGTCTATGGTCTTCAGAAACTTGTTGAAAAGTCATGGTGAAACTTGTGGAAGCCTATTTTACAACTTTTCAAAAAGACTTGCATTCGAAGGCGGCGTAAAATTACGTATTCTGGAGTATTTTGAAAAGGGCGTGGCAAAATAGCTCAAGAGCGCCACCTACGGAAAAGCCCCTCATTTAGCATTCACTTATCCTCAAAAAAAACATAGACTATTGTGTATCATGACAAGATGCACAAAAAAGTCCATCAGTGTATTATGAATAACGCAACAGGAAGCCCGGCAGTTTGACTTTAGTGGCCATTTTGGTCATATTCCACATTTTTTCTTTAATGTATTTGTCGTACAGCTTTCATCAGATCACTTTCAAATTTAGACGATCATCATCACAACAAATTGGAGATCTAAAGTTATTGAAGGATTTAGTTTTTGCAAAACCGTCTGACCGTGGTGTGGCGTTAAAGTTTGATGAAACGCCATCAAAACATAACCTTCCATATTTCAGACATATTTTGTCCAATTGAGTCCAAACTAGACACATACGACAAGAGTCGCCACCAGAAGACATCGGTGCAGAAATTGTGACTTACAATCACAGCGCCCCCTGGTGGCAACAGGAAATGTCTTGTTTTTGGTACGTGTTATGTTTTTATGTGACCGTGGTGAGGTCTCAAAGTTCGACTAAACGCCAATATAAGCGAGCTTCTGTAACTTAGACATATTTTGTCCAATCGACTCCAAACTACACATATAAGACAAGAGTCGCGACCGGAAGACATCTACCTAGAAATCATGACTTAAAAGGAAAGCGCCCCCTTGTGGCATCAGGAAATGTCTTGTTTTGGTCATCTTACTCTTTGATGTATTTCCCCCCAGCCACTTTGCTAAACTGTCAAACTGTGTCAAATTGGTCTCAAGATATTGATAATGTAGGCATAACATTACTGTGACTTTTTATCATGCGGATTGTTAATGGCGTGGCATCAAAGTTCATCAGCTCACCATGACAAATGAAACCCATTTTAACAGAGTTACCATGAACGCAGCATGAGACCGCTTTCGGTTTGTTACGTCTCACACTTGGATGTATTTCTCCTCATTCACTTTGCTAAACCATGTCAAACTGTGTCACATGGGTCTCAATATATTGATAATGTAGGCATAACATTGCTGTGAGTTTTCATCATGCGGATTATTCATAGCTTTGCAGCAGACTTCTTCAACTCGCCATGACAAACGAAGCTCCATTTAACACAGCTGCAAGTGAACTCATCATGAGACTCTGAAAAAAGTTACAACGTCACAAGCTGCGGAGCTGTGGATCACGAAGAAACGGAGAACGGTTGGCGAGACTGGATGAGACGACGGCGGCGGAGTCACTGTGGACGTTGTTCGCTCAGCAGGTTAGAGTGTGGGACGCTCTCAAAGCTTTTTTCCCCTCTCCTGTCGTGTCTTTTCCTGTGTGAACTCTGCCGCTCTCAACAGCAGCACTGGCTATGAGCTAGCTCCTGCTAGCTCCAACGAAGCATCTCTCAACTGCTACGTAAGTTAAACGGACACTTCTGACTGACTGACTGACTGTGATGATAAGCAAAAGAGACACTGTGGACTGACTTTGCAGAGTCAATTCCGTAGCGACATTGAGACTGCATGCTGGTGCACGTGTGATGTGTTGTACTGCATTTGTTTGATCTGTTTACTAATACTAGCTCTAATAAATACTGTATAAATTATATTTTGCTCCTGAATTGAACTGTGTTAAAGGGGTTCACATGGAAAATATATGTTCAATTATGTAAAGGGTGATTTTTGTTACTATTATACTAATGGAGATTTAGCACTTGCTACACATTGTAAGAGCAGCTGTTCAAAGGAGCACTATGTCTTTTAAGGCTCTTTATTCAGAGTCACGGTGTTGATGTCCTGTCACGTGTTACAGTGAAAAATAACCGTGTCTCCCACCTTCAGTATTTAAATCGTTAATCTCAGACAGACTTCACTGAATTCTTTTGTTAAATATGAGTAAGTCATAGCCTTGTAACTTTACTAGAACAGACAGTGTCATACAGAGTTGTAGGCTTATATGCACTACCTATTTCCTAATCTGAAATGATTATGATCTGATTAACTTTGAATTAATATTTTATTTTTACCATGTAAAAGTCTGTTAATTACTTAACCTGGCCCATGTATGACTTTACATATCTGTGTATTGGTTTCATGTTCCTCTAGAAGGTCCAAGTTGACACACAACTTGAATCCAACCAGACTGAACACTGACTCCAGGTACAGACCTGATTTCATTACTTAAAAACAATCAAAGTATTGCACATAATACATAATGTATTAATAGCTCCATTAAAAACATTCATTGTCATGGTAGTGCACGTTTTAATCCAACAGCATATTCAAATACACAGTTGAATATCCACAGAAAATAAGATTACACACTTTGTTCATATGTAACTCTTCCTCTACAATAATGACGATCACTTTCATGTTTCATATCATTTTATTAGGGATAGACGAGCCTGAAGGACACAGCTGTGATGACCATGTTCTGTCTCTTATGGCAAAGCAGAAATATAAAACACTGGGTTCTTATCTAAAGTGTATCAAATCAGATCTCCACCATGTTGCTGCTGAGGACATCAGCTGCTGCAGTTCTTCATCTATGAAGAGAAAAAAAGCACTGTTAAGGAATGTTTTGTGTTGTGTATAAAGCACAACAGATTTCAGATAGAACTGTTGTACTGTGGTCTTGGTTTATATCCTCATGGTTAAATGTACATATTTTAAGTCCCTTCTGATAAAAGTACTGAAAGAAATACAACATTGTACAAATACGTAAAATGTCTTTCTACCTCATCAGTACTATTCAAGGTGATAATCTCCCACAGACCTATTGATAACAGTCCAAATCAAGTCTTTCCACTTCTCTCAGTGTGAAAACATAATTCTATAATTAATTTGAGAACTGTTTACAACACTGATGTGTGGAGATTAAAATCATACCTAAACTGTCTAATTCACTGTAAAACTCCATGACATTCGCAGGCCATCTGTAGTTAAGGGAGCAACGCATGGAGTGATGTGTAGATTACTAGTTTGATGATGCATGAGGAGAGGCGGTGGTCGAGTGGCAGAAACTTGGACTATGGGCAGAGAAGGTCTCTGGTTCGTCTTTGGTTCGACTCCATGGAGAGACAACAAAAGTCGAACCTGGATTGATCTGTCCAAAAACCCAAGAGTCTCCCTACCCTCTCTAGTGCCCATGAGCAAGGCACCTCACTCCCCCAACATCTGCTCCCCGAGCGCAGTACATGGTCGCTCACTGCTCTGTGTGTCCTGCACCAGATGGGTAAAAAGCAGAGATTAAATTTCCCTACCTGCATGAGTGTGCCTTTGCATGTCTGTGCATGTGTTTGGGATGAATAAATGGATCTTAATCTTAATCTTTTAATCTTAATCAGTTGTCTTCCAGTTGACCAGCATGAAGCTGCAGATCTCCACCATGTTGCTGCTGGGGACATCAGGAGCAGCATTAATGAGGAGCAGAAGCGTACTGTTATGAATGTTTTATGTTGTTTATGAAGCACTACATATTTCAGCTAGAACCGATGTAATAGGGTCTGGGTTTGTTTCCTAATGGTTAAATGCACATACTTTAAATCGCTTTTGATAAAACGTGACAAAGAAATACAACATTGTACACATAGATAAAATGTCTTTCTACCTCATCTGTAATATTCAAGGTGATGATCTCCCACAGAGCTGTTGATAACAGTCCACATCAAGTCTCTCCACTTCCCTCAGTGTGAAAACATAATTATATAATTAATTGGAGAAGTGTTTATAACACTGATGTGTGGACATTATAATCTTATCACTACTGTCTAATTCACTCTACAACTCCATGACAGACTAAATAAACAATGTGAAAATAGTAATGGCGGATATACCATCCTGTATCAGAATATTGGTGAAACAGTTACTATCACATGAAACGTACACGTGTAGCGTATTGATAGTAACTCATTAAAAAAAAAAATAATGTCACAACCAAAACAAGACTGTGGAGTTATCTTGCTTCAATCTGTTCATTAGACGTGATAAATAAACGGTAACTTTAATAATTACATATTACAAAAAACTTGAGGCATGTAAGCATATGATGATAGATAAAGCAATATGGTAAGGTTATGTTGGATAGTTTGAAGGTTACTTACCTCTAGTTCAGCACCAGCGGCTGGCCAGAAGAAGTGGAGCGATCATCCTTGCCGCACAGGGCAAACGCAGGCAATGTGGAGACGAGTGCTTGGTCATCGAACGTTCTCTCTTCCCCGACCGCAACAGACTTGAAATTGCCTGTGCTCTGGCCCGTTAGTGCTACAACGTAGCCCTAGTTATTATTATTTTTCTCTCGCTTACTAGAATTGGCTTTTTGAGGGCTTTAACATGCTCAAAAAGTTTTAAAAGTTTGCAGTAAGTTAGAAAGTCATGAAAATGGACTTATTCTGGGGTATTTGGAAGTGGGCGTGCCAAAATGGCTCAAGAGCGCCACCAACGGAGCTTCCCCTCATTTACCACCAAAGTGACTTTGTTGACATTGTTTTGTTTCGTTGTTTTGGTTTCGAAGATCCTAATGTTTACACCAAGTGGACATTGTTTGAATATAGCAGGAACATCATATTCCTTTCGCCAATGGCCTACATGGCACCAGCTGTGTCAAGGCCTTTCATGAAGAGAACATTTTGCTTAGCAACTATCAGAGTAGTAGTAGCGTCACAGAGAGCGGCTTCTTGTCACTTCCTGGATTCCTTGACAAGAGGCGGGGGACTACAACTGTGGACCAATAAGGGAGAACCAAATTGACTTGCGGTGACTCCCCTTCAATCTTTCATAACCAAATCTACTGTTATAACTACATCAAACCCCTTCTGTTCGGGGCCATTATTAACTACCTATTGCTAACTTAATTAGCCTAGGCTTTGATAATTGTCCATAGCTCTGTTGTTCAACTTTCATTGCATCTCAATAAATATTTATATTGGACCAGTCCGGCTCTTCTCTTATTTAGGATAAACCAACACGCCTGACAACTCCAAACACTAAACCTGTTCTTCTGCTGCAATAAACCTTTGAACGCGAGTTGTCTGACTGAACTGAATTACTGGATCTATGTTATTCCTGCAAATAAACAAAACTCCTGAGTCTTCTTCTATGAGAGAGGGATCAAGTTTGTCTTACCAGGATTCGGTTCCTCCACTGTGTGCAACAGTCAGTAGACAATACAGCAGTATTTATACATGACAGGTACTGCTGTGAGTTAAATGGACAGAAGAATGACAGGACCTCGACAGCTTCAAGCAGCATGGCTACAGCTGTTGCCTGCTTTTCTTACCAGCTGTCTTGTTTTTGACGATGTTGACTTCTTCTTAGGCTTCAAAGGGACACATTGGAATCTACGTGTTCAGTCAGCTCTCATACACACTCGCTGTAGCTACCAGCCAGATTTTTTTGTCTCGGGTTGGTAAATTATTATAATTATAATTTTATATGAGCAACAAAAAAAAGCATTTGAATGATTGGCCTCAGGTCTGTTGTTATTTGTTCACGGGACAAGTCGAAATGGAGAAAACAGACTATGTGCACTTTTTAATGAGAACTTTGTTATACAAAGCGACACTCAATTTTGTAGCGCAATATACCAACAGTCCCCGGGCAACAAGACAACTACACATTGGTATGATATTATGCCTCTTTATGACGGCTGCAATCAGGTCATTGCCTATATGTGTGGCTGTGTGTCGCCTGTGTGTGCCTACATTTGCTTTGCAAATTTAAGAGTGACAAGCACGAGTGCAATACTTGTTTGTGTAATCTTCACAGTGAAGACAATGTGGTAGAATATTGTGGTTTCTAGTTGCACAAAACATCATTAGTTTCTTAATAAAAACACACATTCTGATTTATTCTAGAGAAAGGAGATACATTAGTTTTTAACCAATTTCATGTCAATATGTAGTCTATCAAAAAACGTTGTTTTACATTTCAGGATGCGACCACACAGAAGCACAGGTCTTACTGACCGATGAGAAGAAAAATGCAGTATTTCTACAGATAAAGCAAAGTCAGTCTTTTTATGGATTTCATGTTTATTCATAAATCACTTCACATGCATGCAAATGGTAGTTTATATCCTAAATATGACAAATCCAGACATGATTTATAGACCGTAGCAAAAGAAACAAGAGAAGCTGTGTTATACATGATCTTCTCCCTATTCTAAGTCAACACCACACCTAAAGTAAGAGCTGAAGTTCACTTTCATTTTCCCATCTTTGATTTCCATTGCTCATGGCAGAGGCAGGGCACCGTAGAGGGACAGATGACAGTTCTTGGCTGATCCATTACACACCCCCCCAGGCTTAATTAACATCTCCCTCCAGTAACATGCAACACTCTCTCCTTCGCATGCAATTGTCATGTATTCGTTAGAGTAAAACATGTTGATATATGCTTAAAAACACAAAGACATTCTCAGAGAGTCCACCAGATGTTTGTCTTATTTACTTTACCCTTTGGGGGACGACCTTTGGCCTAGGGAACCATCTCTGACCAGTTAACAGATGGGCTCAGAAGGAATGTTCTTGACCCGTGTGTCTCATGTTCGGACACAAAAATGTGCCCTTATTTAGTCAGAAATCCCATGTGGGATTTGTTATACCTGGAGTCATGTGTGGAACCAAACTCCCTATATATGTGTGCTCTCATCTCCTGCAAGTCAGATTTTCACCATTTGGCTGTGTGATGTCTCCGAGTCTCTAGAGCTCGTCCTGACCTGTAATTTCTTGTAATAAACTTTGTTACACTGAAACTACTGGGTCCTCGGAATCCTTCCTTCATCATCAACAACTTCTACAACATCATTGACCTCTCGGCTGCATCAAATACACGATACAATCTTCTTCTGACTTGTAAGTCTGGTTGCAGCAGCAACGGCACCTCTTTTCCTCCTCCCGTACTTATGATCCCCTCCCTCATGGGGCCTCCGGTGGAGCACACCTGCATGCAAAAAATAACAAAAACAACAAAACAATTAGATCATCAGTGGGGATGAGTTTGGCTTTGGAGCTTGTTATTTCCCAGTAGGATTTGCTGGCAGAAGCAGCAGCGGTTGTGGAGGCATGGCTGCCGTGCCATGATGCCACGCGTCACTTTTGACAAGTCTCTGGGGATAAAGGAGGCAGGCATAAAGCTTTAAATCAAATTGGTCACACAGCCCTGCCAATCACTGTGGACAACACATGCAGGCTCATAACCAAGGTGAAGCCGCCGTTGCGCACCTCGGCGGTGAGCAATCTCGCTTTGCTCTAAAATGGAAATTAAACTGTTACTCACCCACAGCTATTGAGGGAAGGGATTTGCGTGGGCCGAGGTACAACTATACTCGATCGCCACTGTGGGAGAAGCTTTGGCTTTGCCCTTCTTCAAAGTGAGATTTACAAAAAGGAAATGCTTGGCGAGGTTTATTCAAAAGAAGCTCCTGATGGTGGGAAGACAAAAGGTGCTTCACACCATCCTCCCTGGGGCAAATGTGCTCCAAAGCTGCACTTCTCCGCTTTACTCCTTATTCTAAGTACACGTTCCCCCCTAGAGGGTACTGCATCCTCGCCTGCTCATGTCTCTCCTGCTCAATCTTTTAAATACAATTTTTTTCTCCATCCTCTCTGTACCTACCCGTATTTCTCTTGCTCGTTTTTCCTTATACACCCTGCTGTTCCTCTTGTCTGCATCCCCCTCCCCTATCTTGTACCCACTCTCACCTCTAACTTTCTATCTCATACCTCCTGCTCTCCTTCTATCTCTGCCTCCTCTCACTCTCTGTCTCTCAGCCCATCGCTCTCTCTCTGCAGCCACGTGTTGGCTAGCTCAGAGCAAAACCCTCTATTAACAGAAGCCAAGGCCAGATGGCGGCTCCGAGATGGATCATATCAAATCTGAAGGTCTCTGTGAGTTCCAGACTTTGTTTTTTTCTCCTTTTTCTTCTTTTTCCTGGGCATCTCAAAAATAACCTGCACTTTTACCATTTCACCTACAAAAAACCCTGTGTGGGCCTTGTTACTTAATTTACAATTTCATATCGGCTCAGGAAAGATCAGAAGATGTCTAATCTTATCTGATTTAGTGTGCTAAAGGAACTAGTCAGGGAATAAGAACGTTATCTGCAAGTTTTGGAGACTTATTATTTTTTTCTGTGATACATTTGTTACAATATAAATTCCTTTTTGTACCCGGACTAAAGGCTGTCAAACTGTGATGGGTCTTGTTAACACACAGAATTCAAATCCCCTGAGGAGACTATTTATTCCATAAGGGTACTTGTGGCTGTAGAACAAGGAACGTACTGTGTCTGTTGGTCCCACAAGAAGAGAAGCAGGTACGATTTATATCCATGGGGGGAAAATCCTGCAGTTTGTCTAATGAAGCTTAGCCAGACTTTACACTGTGGTCAGTTCAGGAGATGAGCGGGAAATTCCCCATTAAATAATGTGAATCTCACATTAACAGCAGCTCCTATGGCAAAGCGTCAACGGCAGGGATTACTAACTTCTATCAGAATGCTTGTTTGTTTTGTTACTGTGTGTGAAAGGAGAGCACCATGGCATACGAGGGGTTTTGGCCGACAGCCTCTTAGCTGCTGGCCTGCCCTCGACACCAAAACAAGCCACCACTGTACTTCCTGTTTTGTGAGTCCGTGTCTCTGCCAGCCGTGTAACTCGCCTATTCCCCTTCTATCTGTTTGCCATGCTAGAGCTTTGTTCTTGCCATTCTTCTTCCCCCTCTCCACCAAGTTCATTGTGATTCGGAATGCAGTTCCACGGCTCAATGGGTTCTGTTTGAAATGAGATTTGAGAGTGTGAGCACGAGAGAGAAAGACTCCGAACCTCCAGCCGCCTCGCGTCTTGATGAATAAAAGATGGAGGCACCAGCATCTTATAAACAACAACAGAGCATAATTAGTTCAGTTCTTTTATTTTAGGAACACTTTATGTGACATTTCCTTTGTGTGACTGTTTTCACAGCGCACGTCCCGCCTGCTTTACATGTCGTGTGGGCTTCCTCTGTCGCTTCCTTGGAAGTCAACAACGCAGCTGGAATAATATTTACATCCTATGCAAATGTTCACGCTGACATACCTTTTGGCACGCTCTTATTTTCCTACAGTTTACCATTGTAATATGGTTTGCCTATACAGAAAATAGCCAACAATCCAACAATGTAAATTATGATAATTATTCATGTTATTTATGTACCGCTGCAGTATTGGTGATAATTAACACCAGGCCTGGTTCCAGCAGGATTGCTTCTTCCAATAGAGTCTAACATTTATAACAGTAGAAAAAAACAGATCCATCCAATCATTTGTACCACTCATCCTTTGAGGTGCTGGAGCCAGTCCCAGCTGACAATGGGCAAGAGGTGGGGCCTTATCAGGTCGCCAGCATATCACAGGGTTAACAGCGTTAATCAAGGCACACTGGAATTACTTTAAAAGAAACTGTTTCAGAGATGTAGGGCATATCATGACATAGTGTGAGGACCGCCTGAAGGAAAATGAAATGACATTTCAAGAATAAAGTCATCATATGCGAATAAAATTGTAAATTACAAAATTAAGTCATAATGTTGAATTGAGTTGTAATGAGGGATGTGGATCATCTTTTGAAGATATACTTAAGCTTATAGATTACCAAATAAGAAAATACTTAATCTTTTGGTTCATCAGTTGCCTTTTTAGTGGAGGAGGAATTGTCAGGCTACAGTCTTTCAAGTAACAATAAGATTGGATAAGGGTTTTCGGATCCAGAAGGTAGACCTGGATTAGAAGACTTTATTGATGTAATATTATGACAACAATGACTTTATTCTTATTTTCCAAATCTCAAAGTGTTCATTCTTCTCATGTTCCTCATAGTCTGTTGTATCATTTAAAGCAGTCAAGATCATTGGAACTGTTAAAGCCTGGTGTGTATTAATCTACATCCCTTTGATCACTGTTCCTTTTACGGAATTGCGATTGTTTTCTTCCTGCAAATTCACCTGTTATTTTTGACAAGGCGATTTGTCCTTTTGAATGTCTGGTGTTTCCTTTAAAATGAATATACTACTTTTAAAATGTTCTTTTTTTGCAGGCTTCTAATTGGCTTTTATAATAATTACCTGTGGCTGTGTTGTGCTCGCGGTTAGGCCACATACATTTTCTCTTCCACTAAGTATTTACATAATTGTGTAGGTCTCAACACACGGATGCATATTTCAGTGACAGGCAGTTCACCTGACATTATAAAGACTCACTCAAGTCCCACATTTTCCCAACACAAGGGAGTGAGAAACAAATGTAAAAGCTGCCAAATCTGCTCGACTCAGGTCTGTGCCGCGTGTTGCTCTGCAGTCTCTCCACATATCGTCTGCTCTGTTGAATGTGGTCCTTTCTCATGGTTTCTCTAATATCCCCAGAGCACCCCAAGAGAGGCTGATGGCAGCATGTGTTTTTTTCTTCTCTTCTCTTTGCTTTCTCTACGATACATCGTCACGGATACACACACACACACACACACACAGCTTTGCATGCACACGCTGTACCTTCTTAATCTTCAGTTCCGCTCCGCCACCCACTGTTGATGCGTCAGAGTCAGAGCCCTGTAAAGTCTTTAGCCTCAGGTGCTGCCTCAGGGTCTGAGCAGTGGTGAGGGCAGGCGCAGGGTAGCAGAATCAAAAGATGATTACAGGGAACATATGCATATTAATGTGAATTTGTTATGGGTGTTTTTTTCAAAAACACTGCTCACCTTCCGAACCCCAGTTCCCTGCTCTCTAAATTACCAACCTTTCAGCCTCCTGCTCCTGCTCATCAGACACCCCAAGAGTGCACTGAGTAGATTCAATTACAGTGGTGGTTTATGCGAACGTGGCGGTTGGGTTCATACCACGCAGAGCTCCTCACACGTTACCCAACCCACATGCATTATCCAGAATATAGCAACGTAGAACAAATGACCTTTAGGCACTTGCTCGCAAGAAAGGTCACCTGGGTTGTCAAAGATTTTCCATTCAGTGTGAGTCCACAAAAAGATAAAAATGTACTTTCGCCCACGTACGACCGGAGTCCTTTAAAGCCCTAATCACATTTTAATTCATGCAGGGATAAGGATAATGGAAGTAGGTTTTCACTGTTTTCAATTCAAAATTAAACCAAATGCTCTCCGTCAAAACAATAGTGTCCACAGTGAAACAATAGAAAATCTATAGCTCTAGGTGATAGATAGTCACAGTCAATTATAGAACACAGAAAAATAAATTATTAATCTTTCTATAACAGCTCAACAAAAGCTGATTACTTCTTAATTGGTAACTGTGTCTACCATTTTTATCTTTTGGGAGGTTAATTAATCAGGTTACCATATCAATCCAATAATCATAATTATCACAGACCGAAATGATTTGTTTAAGAGAATTGTCTGACATAACCTAGCCTTAGTCTGAACAGAGAAAGAGTCGACCGGTTCCTTTTTCAAAGAGAGAGGACATTCATTATTGAAAAAAATGAACTCCCCAGAAATATCTTTGCCGGTAGAAAGAGTGCAGGTAGTTCTCAGACAACGTTTTATTTCATCCTCCACATACTGGATAGAGAGCAGCGAGAATTTTGTTCTTCTCTCTCTCACAGAAAAAAACTAAATGCTGAGATACGACAAAACAGGCATTGAATCAGAAAAACAATCTCAAACTCCACTGGGCTACCTGAAGATACATCTGTTGTTACTATGGTCATTTGATGACATGAACTCTGGAGAAGGTCGGCACAATGGGGTCCAGACTTTCTCCCGTGTTTCCCTTGCTCATATGAAGATGCCACTTGTTTTTGTTTACAGAACATTGACTCTGGCGTCAACCCTCACTTAAAAACTCTCTTTTATCATTGTCTTCCCAAGTTGACATCTTCAGCTTCTTCTACGTGTATGACACCTCTTTTTCATCTTGAGAATTAGAATCATCACCAACACGCACACTGGCTCGCTGGTAATCCTCAGCAGAATCTCCTACTGCATTCTCACACAGAGTTTTACTCAATTAGTAGCCAAGGACTATTTCCACAGCAACTGATTCAGACATGTGCATTCTCACAAACAACCCTTACAAATAATTTCAGGAGAATAACCAGAGTTCAGTGCATGTCTGAAAGCAGTTAATGTCCTTATTCGGGGGACATTTTAGAGATTCAAGTCGTGCTAAGCAGTGGTGTTTGTTCCTTTCTATGAATGTGATGGGGCAGATGCACAATAGCCTGCTCCATTGTAAGGCAGTGCGCGACAATCTGCGTTTGGTTCAAAGACATCTTTCACATCTGTTTGGTACCTAGGTTCGTAATGAGAAGGTGCATCAGTCCTCTCATTTTCTTTTTCACCAAGCAGTTATAGACAGCATTCGTAAAAGTAAAAGGTAGATAGAGGAGAAACCTGAAAAGAGGTAAAATTGTCCCCTTATGCACAAGGTAGCACATGAGAGATGCAGGTGAGGTACAGTGTCCTTCATCATGAAAGGAGCAGCTAAGATTGGTGAGGCACCCAAACACTTCAGAGAGAGTGACTTGGAGGTACCTATTGCAAAAAGGCATCAAGCACAACATTGTCCAATATTAATGATATAATCTTAAAAAGTAAAATGTCGAGCTCCGCTCTCAGTTGCCTCATAACCAACGAGGAACATAAGGATTGTAGATCTACAAACCGGTTTATCAAATAACATTAAATCTCACTCTAATGAGAGAAGAGTAAATAACATCACGCAGTTACCATGAGAGGGGGAGTGGTTCGTACTGTCACCTCAAATCAAGAAGGTTCCTGTTTCGAAACCAGTTTGGTCAGGGGTCTAGTCTCACAGTGTCTGAGAGGTTTTTATCTGGCTTCCTCCCACAGACATGCAGATTGGGGTTAGATGGAGAGTAGAGCCAGAGCTGAAATATAAAGAAAAGATCAGACAGTGCGACTTTACCAGTTTTAATTTAATAATATAACATTCACTACTCTTCATTTCCATATGACAATAACCCTAAAAAGAGATTTGTTTTTTACTTTCTTCCCTGTTCAGCCGCTGTATCATGATCAATATGATATATAGTATTTTTGTCTTAAATCTACCTCCACTCATTATTTAGCAACCAGGCATTATGATGCAGCCCAGCCCCTGAAAAGAACTTGGCCTTTCATATGAGGTGATGAAAACGTTTTCTCACACCTGAATGGAAAATGTGAGCACGTCAGAAGTACAATTATACATGATCCTCGCCGCTGACCTTCTCCCTGGTCTGAGGCGTGCTCACATTCCCACCACCTCCTCAGGGACAAATAAACACGATAGATACAGAAGAAGAGATTAAATGAGGAAAGAATATGGGCGACAAATGCAAATGAGACAATCGTTATTGATTGCTAATGATGAGCTTGTTCCAGCTTGTGCTCTGTCCGTGTTAATATTCAGTTCGGCCTTGAGTCCTTGCCTCTGCTCGCTGCTTTGATTGACAGTTGGGGTCCATGATAACCATTCATAATAGACCGGCTTCTGCAAAGACCGCCGTGTTTGGACAGGAGTATGGGCAGCATGACACATGACAGCCTAGAAATAGCCAAGGCTTTGTTTGCCTAGCGGAGAGCTACCGACCGCCATATCTCACCACTCTCTCTCCACCTCACCTTATAATGGGCATCAACAAGTGATCTCTCTGAAACCACGGGCAGGCCGTAATGAATAGCCAGAGGGGTACCAGCAGTTTTTGAAAGCCTTATTATTACAGAGAGCGAGAGGCATACTTCACCGACAAGGGGACATGACAGACAAAAGAGAGAGCCTACCCTTGGCGAGGTGGGGGACGGAGGGGAGGCAGTGCGTTCAAGATAAGCGTGGGAAGATGTAGAGATAGAGGGCAGAGGGGAGGTTGAGGATTTATGAGGTGCAGTATATGTGTGTAACAGAGTGATCGAGAAAGGTTGGCAGACTGAGCAGATTTTGTTAGTTAAGACTAAGGTGGGATGGACAGAAGGAGGGAATAAGGGAGGAGGAGAAGAAGAGAGGGATGATGCCGTAGGTGTGAAAATGCAAATTATTATCAAATTATAATCATTTGACACCTCACAGTAAATCAGGTATAATATTGCATATATGCAGTGAATGGGGAAGCTGCTACTTTTTATATTTCAAAATAATCTGACCTTGAACCTGATCTGTATCATGAGTGAGTCGGAATGGTAGAAAAGGCAGAAAGAGTACAGACCATGAACGTAGAGCAGGACTTTGTATGGAGCAGGCTACCACTGTCAAAACAGATCCTTTAATCTCTTTTCCCTCTTGCTCCAGCCCCCTTCTTTTCTCTGAAAATCTAGGACATTCTTTTTTTTTCATCAGTGTGTTCCCTGCTCTCTCTGGTATATGCTGAGCCCGGATGCCAAAATGAAAACTCTATAGTTAAGGAATCTGTTTCTTTCCAGCAGTGGCTTTGGTTGGGTTTGCAGTTACTGTCCAGAGATACAGTCCAGTGAGGTGGTGTTTGGTTCCCTTTGCTCCCATTTGCATTCCTTCTCAAAAGAAAATGATAAGTGTGAGAAAGAGTGAAATAGATGAGGAGCCGCTACAATGTCATTACACTGATGTATTTCTTGCCCAGAAGAAACAAAACACATTTACAAGGATGAAAATCTAAGAGGAAAAGAAAGAGAGTGTGAGAGTGTGAGAGTGTGAGAGAGAGAGAGAGAGAGAGAGAGAGAGAGAGAGAGAGAGAGAGAGAGAGAGAGAGAGAGAGAGAGAGAGAGAGAGAGAGAGAGAGAGAGAGAGAGAGAGAGAGAGAGAGAGAGACGTTTGTGTTTTGCATCTTCATTAGAACTGATCTGTGCTGTGGAAAGTCTGAACCGTTAGTGATGGTGCTGGATTAGTTTTGTTTGCTTCCAAAGAGAAACTCACCATTAGGAATGTATGAAATATAATTGAAAAATAACACATTATTGGGGCACAGCATTCTCTGGTTTGATGATGTGCCCCGGAGAAATACAATACATCAGCAACTATGATATGATATCGTCTCCCCTTATCGTTTGCATCGCCCATTGGCTTTTCTTACTATCATTTTTATAACGACAGTTTCATACCATTTGGCTTATGAGCCATTGTGCTGTTTCCCTAATGCCTCTGAAAGTAACAAACAGTAATGACAAAGTGGATGTACCTCTTTCTTCAACACTGTCAAATTCTTCCTAATGGGTCTGGATGGGGATCTTTACAGTATTAGCTCTGTGTATCTTTTCCCTTGTTCTGCATCAGTATGAAGGAAGCATTATAGGATGCAGTTTGATCCGAATCCAAAGAAAACAATGTTCTGTGTCAGGGGCTGCCACTAGGTGGTGCTGATATCCTGTGCTCCTCCCTGCTCTATAATGGACCCCCATGGGCTTCCTTAAATGGGGCTGACTGTGTTGTTGTTGAAGGAGTTTGGCAGGCACAAGCCAAGAGTTACAGTCCCAGGTTTAATTGTGTTTTGAAGGAATAAACAGCTATAATGACATAGGAAATGCAATAAAGCTATAATGGGCTCTAGAAATCCCAGTTTAAACACTGAACAGCAGAGCACTTAGCAGCCCACAGTTTGGTACCAGTGGTAATATGAAGATAAGAACTGATAGGGAGCTTTCTCTTGTATTAGCCCATTTTCCGTCTCAGTCTTGTGATCTATTATTCACATGCTGATTCTTCTCTTTGCAACTGGTTTTCATAAACCCACAGCATCATTAAATAAAAGAAGCTAAATGATTAGTTCTACTGTAGCAGACGTTGGTGTTCACTGTGCTTGCAAACGAATAAGATCATCAGCTTTTCCCCAGTTCCAGGCATGGAGAAGAGATTACAAACTAAAGAAGCATTTTAAACTTAAAATTATGGTGATATCGATCTAGCAAAAACAGATTCAGATCAATAGTTGGAAGGTACACCTATTACTTTATACACAGATCCTACACAACATTGTAAAACTAGGAAATACAAAACTTCAAAAAGAAAAACACCTCTCAGCTCAGAGCTATGTGGGAGAGAGAAAAGACAGATTGCATCTGGCAAGGGGCTATGATCTATAAAAAGAAGCCGAGGAGGGGATAGACAAATCTGACTGTACAAAAGCAAACAGATATATTGGTCTCAACCACTAAGCCTCACCTACGGCTGGAGAAATATTTGATGGTCCGCTCCTTCCTGGCAATACCACCTGCATGCCACGCTGGAGCCAGCGAGGAGAGATTACCTGGGATGTTCCTCCGTGCTCCGACACAGAGTGGCATAATAACTGCCGGTGGAAAATTAATTAGTGTGAGGGACAAGGTTACAGACACATAATGAAAGTTATTGGCCATGTCACTTCATCATTTCCCCAGCCCCCCCTATTACTTTCCATCAGCTTAGTCAGCTGTGAAATGGGGGTTTCATATGATGCAAGGAGGAATGTTCCACCACACCTTCACCACGACACCTCCCACCCTACTCTCCCGGAGGGTTTGCACATGGATGATCAAGGCACTTAGACTAATGTGGATGGTGCAGGGTGATGATGAGGGATTGGGAGTGTTAACCCACCATTATACATCATTACAGCACATTTAGGGATCATTCTATCAAGTGTCAGCCTTTGAAAGCTCCAGACGGTGTTCACCTACTTAACCTGTATTCAGCTGGGGTCTCAAGCTGGTGCCTTGACTGCAATGCTTTTAACAAAGATGGACTCACAATCAGGCCAGTAGTATGTCTGTAACTATGTTCTTTCCACTGAGACAAATGGTTGAGATGGTGTGATTTTCCACCTATAGTCTTTAATGATTAGAGCTGCATAATCGTGAAACAAATGAACGTCTGAACTAGTCTTATACTGATGAAGCAAATTGTATGGGTTGTGACAACGGAACAATACTGCATAATACAAATTACTACATGCTATAGGCGGCTAACATGTGATGTGTTGTATGCATGTTCACGTACAGTACATCTTCATCAGTCTCTGTCCTGCAGCTAAATTCTAATTGAACACCAGCAAAAGTGATACAGTTTGCCCATCATCATAAAGAAGATCATTTGTTCCTTTTTTCATCTGACATTACATTTGTTTTCGGACAGAATACAAAATGATAGAATGGGATAATGAGGGTACCCTCTATAGAACTAATTAGTCATACTTTTGTTCATCAACTGGCTTCATTTTGCCTCGGATTCTGCCCTTTTTGTTTTGTAGATGTTCTCTGAAACGGACTAAAATACACCCTTGAGCAAGCACAACCTGAAAACCTCAGCACACACAGCCGCCTGTATGTGCGCGTGGTTAATGTTTTGATATGGCTGTCCGAGCACAAAGAATGGACTCAGTGATTGGTGTTTGGTCTCTGATGATATTATCTTATTTATTCATGTATTTTTCATTGTTTCACACGTTGGGAATAGGAATATCATATAAAGCAGTGTACAGAAGTAAAAGCGGAGAAGGCTTGTCAAGCTACAGCATTACAACGCCAGCACATCAATAACGAGAGTACCTAACAATAGTTAATTTGTGCTCTTTTTGCAGCACACCAACAAGCACACACATCCTGTCACTTTCCGTGTGGTCTGCACTCACATTTTCTTCTTTGATGTAAAATATGTTTGAAATCAGCTAAAATTGATACAGGCCTTTTGAAAAGGTAAAAGCAAAAGATTCAGTGTATGTAGATAAAGACAGATAAAAAAAAAAAGACCATCAAAGGAAAACATGGCAATTGCAGCACTTGCTATGAAATGGCTGCGTGGGCAAATTATAAAGTTTCAGAGCTATAATGTTTCATACTTTAACTTGTTTTTTATTCCTGTTTAACTATTTATTAAGAAGGGCCCCATCCCATCCATCATCTCCACATCTCAGACATCAGCAAGGTTCTCCAAATCAATGGCTCATTGACTGCCCCAGCAGCAGACATGGACACACGTCTGTCTCACTGACAGTTACAAAAAAGAAACAGGAATACAAATTGGTCTTCACTGTCTGACTGAGAGGGCAAGGAAATGCATCATTGAAATCATGACACAAATCCATCTCTGATTCTTGAAAACCCTGTTTCTATTGTTCCCCCTGGTTCCCTCTTTGCCCCCCATGTCCTCTTGCTTAATATTGGTCGATAGAGACATGCTAGGAATAGTCATTTTGTTAGGCTGTCTCTACACGGGTTTGGGCTTAGGTGCTTTAGAGAACATTTTGACAATGGGAGAAGTATTGAGGCGAAAGCCTGTCAGTGGCTTTGCTGTGTATTGATTGCAAATGTGGTGAGAGCTTAATTGATTCACACTTTGAGATCCACAGGATAATCTCTCAGCCCTGGGACTACAGTGGGCGGTGCAGGTAGGAAGCAGCTGGGAAGGGCACAGAATGTGTGAATCAGCTGAGCGGATTGTTGGGTTTGTTGTTCGCCTCCGGTCAGTGTTCTCAAAAAAGAATCGGAACCAATCAAAATCAGCATCAATACTGCTCCAGGACCTAGAATGTAAAGAGGAACAGACAGTGAACAGAAATCATGGCTGATTTGTGTTCATAAAAAATGTGTTTTTTTAATAATGGTCAAAATGGAGAAAAATTTGTATCTGAGTGATATCATTGAAGTCAGTGCAGTCCTAGCATTCAATAAAGACTATGGTCCTCTTACCCACTAATTCCATCTGCTACTAATCTCACGTGTGTGTCTGTAATGTTTGCTTTTGTTTAATCCTCAGTTTAGACAACCTCAACATATACTTTTCCTTATCAAAGCTACTTGCCTTAAATTTACGCATATCCTAACCTTAACCACTGACATAAAAATTAGCTTTTTCCCATTTGGTATACTTATTCTCCAAGCTGTTTTTAGCTCCAGTCGAAGGCAATCAGTGCTCACTGACTGTGCATGCAAACTGGTTCCATAGAGGAGACAGCTCCAAGTCCAATTATTTGTTAAACTCACGCGGTCTTTCAGTTATGTATGGTTACAAATGAAAATGAAAGTGCCTGATTCATGGGGCTTGAGCTGGGTTTTTCAAACGCAGTGGAACTATAAAGGCTTAGAAGGTTGTACATCCACATGTCCTCTATCCATCCATCCATCCACACATCCCCCCCTTCTCAGGTCCTTCTCTTAAATTTGATTATATTCACATCACACCTTACTCAGACAACCCTTAAAAATACTAGTTTCAGTGCCTTCTCTCCTTATTAGAAATATTCTAACAGATTCTTTCTCCACCCTTCAAGACCAAAGGCCCAGTTGTTCCCTCATCAAAACGACTTCCCAGGGTGGAGCCTCAAATCCGACAAGAGACAGAGGCTGTTTAAGGGATTCGCTGCTACAGACTCGCAGGCGGCTTGGCCAGGGCAGGCTAACAAGTAAGGAGATGGACACCTAAAAGAGTTTGTCAAAATGAAGCTGCCTCTTTTCATGGTGTGCTGGGGCTTAAAATGGAAAAGGCAAGCTGAAAACAAGGCTACATGGGACCTCAGCCATTTCTCTGTGTTCTGCAGATGAAGAAAGGATGCCGGATCAAGCGCAGCAGGGGAAGAAGGCAGGCTGGGCGGCCAGAGGGATTTGTGCCTCTGTTAGTGTGTGACTGTGTTGGTGTGTGTGCAGTTGGCAGTGTGTGTATGAATGGGTATAGGAGTCATGAGATTTAGCTGTTTTCTGGGGGGTAAAAAGAAAGCTTCGCAAGAAGATGCACCGTGCCCTCAGAGGCCTTGCATAGTCCAGGAAAAGTTTTAACGAAAGGGAATATGGAATGCTGTCATTAGGTTTTGGCTTCTGAATCTCGTATTTTTCAGCCTGGGCCCTATGTGTAACTGAATACTACTGACAAATACCTTTGTCAATCCATTTGATCTTCTCTGCCAGTCATGGCATTGGCTTCTATGTAACCTTATGATGCGACAGTGTAAAAAGTACATGTCCCGAGGTTTTACAATTCGATTGAGATCCATATTTCACTGTGTAAACACCAATGCTACAGAAAAGAGACTGCAATCGAAAGCACCCGCAGACCTTCCCAGAGAACTAGAGCCTGAATCCAAATTCAGGCATACTTTGGGCAATACAATAATCAAAGCATCATTGCATATGCACATGAATCTGGCATCTGTAAATATCAATAGAAACAGATCAATATCTTGTCTCGAGGCAGACACAGTGAGCTTCAGTGAAATGCATTAATTTGTCAAAAAACACAACAACAAAAACTGAATATCCCTGAGGGGACATACCATTTACCCCCCCCCCCCCCCTCCCCCCCCCCCCCCCCCCACACACACACACACACACTCCTTAAAGAAATATATTACTTCAAAAACATCAGGGTCGTGATTCCGATTTTTGCTCAAGTTTTTGTCCCTTTTGCATTCAATATGAATTATGTTTTATTGTGTTTATGACCAAAACAACTATACAATATTTGCTGTTACAATTAAGTTCTGTATCACATTTTATCTGTGTAGCCTTTATTTAATGGGTTGTGTGTGTAAATATATATATATATACATATATATAGCACATTGATAGAGAGCATCTATGTGAATCACTTTGTGTGAGAAAGTTACTGTAGTCAGGAGCAATTTGGGGTTATGATATGCAAAATATGCTGCATGCACTAGAGCTCATCAACAACATGACTATATATTTAAAACATTCTTGTCTAACAATGTCTAAAATAAATAGAGAGGTGTACCATATAAGTGTTATATTAGATGTCCAACCTAGAAAATGTGTTTTGCTGACTAGAGGTTCTGCTTGATTTTACAGACATACAAGTGAGCTGATTTGAAGCAAATCCATGTGTAAGACATACATCACCTTCCACCCTGAAAAAGCTTGGAGAAGACAGAGGTGTCACTTTGAACCTACAGCAAGCCACGGGATCTGGATGTGGATCAGGGAAGGAGACGAGACATTTGCATAATCTTCGCAATTTGTTTCAGGACCAAGGAAATACTGTAGGTGGACTGGTAAAGTGCCAGCTGTGTAACTGTACAAGTTTAACAGGAAGAAAAGCAAACCTCTCTCTAAAAGCATAATTTTCTAAAACGTCAATCTTTTAGCATTTGGGTTGTGGAGAAAATAACAAGATTCCTCGACCCTTTTTTGTCCATTCAGAAAACACAGGGATGTAACCTAAACCTCAGGCAAAGACAGAGTGACAGGGTTGAATGTTTGACATAAACTGACTTTGGATTGAATTCTTTACTGTGAAATGCACCTGAGGTATATCCGGAATGGGAAATGCATTTTCTTGTTTGTTCCCATGTGGAGAAAATGTGTTATCCTCAAAGTCACGGCCTCTTGCTCTCGTCGCCTTGCTGTTGCCTGATCAGTTGTCTTGCTCGCTCCCTGCGATGCGGCTCTCAGCAGGTATTCAGTCAGGCGGAAGTAGCATGCTACCCTCAGGTGGGACAACCCTGCATTCTCCTGCCTCCCCATGCATCAGGAATGCAGCATGATGTCTGTCTTGGCCGCTACAAGTACAAGAAGACGTAGCTGCACTGTCACAGCTACTTGACTGCCAATATGCATTAACCATTACCAAACTGTAAATAATTAAATGTCTGGGTGAGATGGCTTGGCAGGAACACCAAATTGCTTGATTAAAACTTTATCACTAGACACAGTGAAAAGTTCCCAAAACGATTAATTACCAGGGTATTAATGGCGGATGGTCCTACGTATAACACGATTAAGTTGGGACTTAATTAAAACACTCATTATACTCAGGCCCTTTCAGAAATTTTGCAATTTTCACTTCTCTCAATTTTTAATTATTTCTTTCCTATTCTCACCACTTTTATGGATCCAGCGTGTTTGTGTGAACCTTTGCATTCTTTGTCATAATTTAATTCCCCGCTATTTTCTTCCTGCTCCGTTTACTTCCATTTTTCCTCACACAGAGAAATTCATTTCCGTTCTTCTCCTCGGCTTCAGACAGGGATCCACACGAGAACGCTGCTGAGCTGTGTCAGCGAGGAAGAGACAAACACCTCGGTAGCAGGTGACGCACTGCTCTTTTCTTCTTTACCCCGACGCATGCCCTCACTCCCCTTTTTCATTTTTTTTGCAGACCTGGCCCTCATGTTTTATGGAGTAAAACTGCATCAGCATAGTCTCTGAAACAGGCTTTTTATTGCACCTGACCTCTACCTTCCTGACGACGCTCGGTCCAAGGCTGCGACCCTCATTTAAATATCAAGACAGAGGTAGTGCAGTGATCTAAGTGCTTCGCGCACAAAAAGCTCACTCCTAACTCAGCATTCCCTGTCATAACCAAACTCAACCCCAGCTCCTTAATCGCATAAAAGAGCTCTTGCCACCCGCTAAACTATTTGACAAATACATGAATAGAGATTGTTTGTGGGTCAGAGAGCTCCCTGAGGAGACGGTATGAAGCAGCACTAGAGGCGTGTAACTTCCCTCAGTAACAAAAATGTAATGGGAAGGACGGAACTAGGGGAACCTGTACTCGCAAAAATCCTGTACGTACAAATTATGCCTACACACAAACACACACACACATACTGTATACTTGGCCTTGTTAGTCAGAGCTACTTTGGCAAGAGGGGAGGAGTCGCATAACAGGTTAACAGATACTTGAAAACGTGCACACAAACACACACACGCACACACACACAACCCGAGTACAGGACTGTCACTACCACCATGCTCACTCTCTTTAGTTACTGGGGTTAACCGCTGTGCTCGAGACAGCAGTGTAAAATACTCACCAGGCCCAAAGAGGAGACTGTTGCCAATGCTCCTGATGCAATTGGTCTGTTTTTGTTTTAACTCCTCATGCATTGTTATCGGAGTGTTAAGGGACAGAACCATGGAGCGGGTGGCCGTGAAAGAAACTGGAAACGGATGATCCCATTTCACATCCCTTCGAATTTTAATGATGAGCTTAGGGTACCGTGTGTGTGTGTGTGTGTGTGTGTGTGTGTGTGTGTGTGTGTGTGTGTGTGTGTGTGTGTGTGTGATATTCATGAGGCTGAGGAACAGAGCAGGAGGGTAATTTTCTGCACTCACTGAGCCAGGCATTCTTCAGGACAAAGGGACTACTGGGGACAAGGTTGAATAGGAGTAATGAGGGAACTACACGACCCCCGCCCCCCGCCCCCCAACCCCTGTATGCACACACACACATACACACGCACACACACACACACACACACACACACACACACACACATACACACGTAGGCGCTCACCTTGGAGATACCCCTGTATCCTCCCCTGCACAGCTTTGCCAAACCCGACTCTATCCCACGAGCCTCACGGCCGCCTGCTCGCCCCCTCAAATCCCTTGCCGTTCCCAAATTGCTTGTCAAAAGGATGAAATTAGAAAATAAAACTACACATCTGACAAACAAGATTACATGCTGTTTGCACCTGGCCGTGGCAATTAAAGCTCTGATGACAAGCGAGGATGGCCTCCTAATGTGGTGTCTCAAGGCATATCAGCGCTTTCACAACAAGATTACGCCCCTCATGCCGTTGTGGCAGCCACAGCGCCTCTCATTCTCTGGCCCCCTTGTGCCGCCTCTTGCATTATGTCATGAGTACGTCAGGGAAATGCTATATTGAGATTTTCATAATTAAAACTGTGGCAACGCGTGTATCTCTGCAAGTGAAACTCCTCTGGTTTGGATTTGAAGATTCATTTTACTGATCCAACGAGGAAAAAAAACAAAACGAGTATAAAAACACAATTCATATTTAGCGTTACAAATTGCAGATGTGTTTGAACAGATAGAAACAAACGCTGAAGGCAAATATCAGAGTTCAAATATGCACATGAAATATCACATCATAATGATTTGCTGTGTGGTCTGTTTAAACAGCACATTCTGAGGGCATTAGTTCTTTATGTTTGGCCTTTTCGGCTCAAGGGAATTTTCTGAGAGCCCCTTTATCTTAAATACCCCCATTTGAGTGACAGCAGACAAGCTAAATTTTTTTTTAAATATATCACTTACAGGACCTGATTGCTGTCTTCTTCTTATTTTTGCCAGAATAATAAAACGGACCCTTTACGCAAACAGACGCCACATCATTATTTCATAAGTTTGTTGAGTTGGGCGCATTAAATTATGTACACACTGCTTTCTTGTGGGAGACGGGCCTTTCCCTCCGCATTAGTGTATAAGCTGCCTAGATGGGGTCGATGTCTATATACCATATGCTGAGAAATGTTTCACACCCAAGAAGAGACTTAAAGGGGACATATTATGCCCATTTTACCACAGTTGATATGCTTCCTTGGGGTCTTAATGAAATGTCTGTAACATATTTTGGTCAAAATACCACAAGGATAATTTAAAACAGCACCTTTTTACCCTGTCTAAAACAGCCCTCCTCAGATTGACCTGTTTTGAGTGCCCCGCCCCCCTCACTCCTGGTGAGCCTGGCTGCGTTTTGCATTTTCACGCTGTTGAATGAAGTGTTTCTGGTTTTGATTAGCAAACACTGAGTTGGTTAAAGGAGCCTTTCCCCTCTTTGGCCTGATTTCAAAATGATTATCTTGGCTTTTCTCATCCCCTTTTGGCTCCTTGACTGTCTTTTAAGCCCCATCAGTGCCTGTGACTGGCCTGTAAAGAGCTTCACTCTCCTCATTAGCAGTCGCTCTCCTCCTGCTATGTTGGCTCTGCGTGGTATCTCTGCCTTTAGTGGTTTCCAGTGTCTCTCTGTCTGCATGTGGACAAGTATTGGAGAGCTGGGGGCTTCAGAGTGACAGATGGAGGCTGCTTTGTGACCCTTAGAGATTGGCAAGCCCTTCTGTCCCCCTCCTGATTGAGTGTCTAACTACCAGTTGCTCTCCTCACGTCAAACAACCCTGCTTTATGTTATCTCAAGCCGCTCCCACTTGGCCCTCCTCGCTGCGACGGCAGTGTCAGATCCTGACAGAAGTTGTCATTTGCAGCTAGCACTGGTGCCATTGAGGCATGATGGATGGCACTTTTATGAAAGCAGTCAAAACCTAACAGACACAGGTTTGGATATCAATACGCATATTAGGGATGAGACAGAAGAAATAAATTGAATATGCAAATAATCCCTGCTTTGTTTTAGTTACAGATAAGTTGCTGTTGAGGACATTGCAGTAAGTGTCAGAAGTTTCAAACATTCAGAAGAAAGTTTTTATGGCATTGTTGGACACAATTTAACTGACACAAGTACAAAGAATACGGCACATGTGATTTCAAGATCTAAAAACTCCATATCTCTTAATATCTTTTGTGTGTTCAAGCCAACAAAAAAAGAAAGAAGAAAATATACTGCCAGCTATTGACACTGAGCTGAGCGGACCACGACTACAACTGACAGAGTGGAAGCAGGTTCCACCTAGACCAGGATCGGAGAAGAGACACACATGGCAGTGGGGTGATACATCACTTACTGTGGTACATCATTGATAGTTTGGTACATTCCAAATATATATTTAGCTAAGTCTCTACCTCTTATGTGTTACTGCAAGCAAGTCGTATGGAAAAGTGAGGGTTAGGGTTAGAGTAAGTAATAAGACAAAGCACAGGACCTGGAAACCCTGGAGACTTTGATTTGCATCCAGTTTTTTTTTAAATTGTTATTTAACTTAGACCTACTGGTTAGACACACACAATACCCTGTCTGTAGCTGTGTCTCGATTCAGGGGCTGCATCCATTGGAGGCTGCATTTGAAGACTGATTGCAATCACAGGGACACGACTAGGCCCCCCCTTTTGGAAGGCTCCTCCAAACCTGAGCAAAGAAAGCTCTAATGGGCAGATCCTTCCCAGCCCAACCTCTCCTAGGACACTTTTTAAAGAGGCAATGGTGACAAGACCAAAACATGTGATGCTTACTCTTTCAAATCTAAGTATAAGGCTTAATTTCAACCAGACAGCTGACCATGCATGTGTTAAGAAACCACATGCAGTATACATTTCTTGTTGTTGTTTGGCTCCAGCACCAGGGGCCAGGATAATCAATAATGGACAACATTCAAATACTTTTACAGCTCTTTAACCTCATAGTTTATCATACTTTCCGGCAGCACCAAATATAATTTGTTTATGTAGCACAACACATTAACTAATTATTTTGCGAATCGTCTGAAGAAGAATGTTGCTATGTACTTCTGCCATTTCTCAGGTCCTGAACTCACAGTCATTGAAGTAGGGGAGTGTCGGGTCTATTCAGGGCTGCGTTCTGTTTGGCATTGAAAAGCAACAGAGCAAACTGGAGTCATCTATATCAGAGTCTGAATGTGTTGCATCCCACCTGCAAATCAGAGCTGATTTTTATTCGTGTCACCGATTATTCTGATAATGGCTCAGTGGCACTGAGCGGGTGAGCCCAACCCTAACCCATCTCCCAAAGGAGTCCGCGCAGGGATGGACATGAAGTGAGTAGATTCAGTTTTCTTCAAACATTATTAGACTTTCTAAAAAATAGATTAACTCAGCGTTTCAGCCTAAAGGCAATTATCTGACACTCTGTAATTGGCAGCACTGGATGGGGGGAATCAATATTCATGTATGAGTTTCTGTGTGTTGTTCAAACTACCTCTGGCTGATGCACAAATGCCCTCTCTGAGAATTCAGAGGTGTACAGGGTTGGATTTACCTGCGGTCTCTTTTTTGTTTGCTTGATATTTCAAATCATTAAGCTGATGTCAAGGGTTTCCAAAGCACAGAGAGAAAATGCTAAACAAAGCAGTCTCACCTGAGACAGCAGAATAAAAAAAAAAGCCAACAAATGAATGCTCTATTCAAGGATACTGAATACTTTTCTATTAATTGAATTTTCATTTGGAACTGCATTACACACAATACACTGAGAGTGTATTGGTTGATTTGCACCAAATCAAGGAATTGGATCCTTGGATTTCTGTTTTTCAGGAACGTTCACTCTCCTTAACATTTTGAGCCTCAGTAATAATATATGATTCTTGGTTTAGAACTTGGCTTTTGTGAAATTACTCTACTATTTTTCTTAGTTTTTTTTGTTTTGAAGACAAGGCTTTTTAATATCTTAATTCCCTTTTTTTCTTATTTCTACACTTTTTCTTTTGTAGGGCGCTCTGCACAATTCCCCTCTCTGGGATGATGTTTGAATTTTGTATGTAAGGTGGTGTGATGGAAATCTGGAGATACAAGAGGCTGGAAACAACAAAGTTATCTACATGTATTTAATAAGGGGCTTTCTGCAGAAAGGATCAACACAGGGAAACCACAAGGGTCTCAGAGTGAGGATGAAGAACAGTCAAAAACACAGGTCTTATATAGGAGGATTTAGGGCTGTCCTTCTGAACCAATCCAGGAAGGATACATGGGTGGGGGAAGGAGAGGAATCTAAACATTAGCAGCTGATTCACATGTGTTTCCTTAGGTGATAAGAAGACATCCACTCCTTCCTTTGATGCGTAATTAAGTAACAAATGGTCTCACCGTATTTCAACACTATCAGTGCCGACCATAAAACAGCTCAAGTCATAAACATTTGGTGTATCCAAATACAAGTCATAAAAGTCTCTTGGTAAGGCTTCAAATGCTTTCCATCTAAATACAAAATAGTTTGTCAACCATGTTTAGTTAATTTTTCTACTACAGTGGTGGAACCTGTCTGGACAACCGGGCTGTGTCTTTGAAGAAACTTTGAAAAAACAAATTGTGTATTCACTTTGCTGTTTCTTTGGCCACATGTGGAAATATCATGGGAAGACAAATCCTCCTCACTCTCAAAAACAGTCTTTTGTACTCAAAATTATGAATAGGGCTTGTTGGTCTTGTAGGTTTTTTTATTCATAGATAGATGGTCAAAAGCACGTCTTGAGGCTCATCAAACCTAAGAACGTTCCTCCACTTTGTCTCAGACTCTCCCAAATGCCATCTGGCAAACATCATCCCAGATGTCATTCTTTGACTGGAGGCATTTGCTCTGTGCAATGTGTATCCCGTCAGCCATGGATCCCTGCCTGAATCAGGCCAACTCGTAGTTTATTTCTATATTTTCTATTTATTTTAAATGACCATATTATTGGCCTTATAGCTGGTACTCAATAACCAAGTCTTAAGTCATAGTTTTTATTGATGAACATTTAACATCCACTAACCAAACCCAATCCATAGATCCTTCCATCCTGCACAAATTGCTTATGCACACTTCAGACTGTGTACAGGAGCATCTTTGCTATTTTACGTTGTGACAAAAACAAACCACAGAGTCAAAACGAGTCTTATTATTTACTAGAATTTTTACCTAAATAGAGTAATAGATCATCTTAAATCCTAATAAACGCTTCATTCTAAGTCAGTTTAGGTCAATTTAAGAGTAGAATTCCAGCTTATACTATTGTTTAAGCTGCAGTTGTTTATGGTGAAATTTAACCTGTTTCCAATGAGTGATGCAATGCAAATATAGATCTGTGCCATTGTGATTGGTGGACTACAGGAGACCTTGCAACTGATTGGCCTGCCGCTACCTATAAGATGGCCAGTTGGTAGGGGTTAGTAGGGTGTGGGCTGCCTCTTTCCTTTTGACCGTATTTACTCCTGTTTCGGTCCAGAAAGTTCAGTTATTGTTATTTTTGATTGAATTTCAGTAGGGCAAACTCACCAGACCTTAAAGGACAGTTGGCCTTTACCCATCTTATCCCCCTGTTTGGCTTATGGTATGATACAATTTATAGTTTTTACACTTTCCCCTCAGTGTGTGATCAATTTATCTGCAGTTCCAGGTCCAGGGTGATCATTCACAAATTCCATCTCAGCCTGATTACATTGGCTTCACTGAAGTGTTTTCAAGTACTATCACTGACTCAGAGGAAATAGTGGGCCTGTTTAACTGCACACAGTCTTCTTGATATTGACTTACTGTATATCCCTGTGACGGTTTTATGTGAAATAGGATGTTTACAGGCAGTGTGGCCAGCTTGGGGGAGGTGCCCTGGCTGCACAGTGCCACGGAATAGTGTCTGTGGAAATAGATATTGAGTAACTTGTACACACATTGTACACCACACTTCAATGACCAGAGATCGGTTTACTACGAGTTGAGCATTCTTAAATGTTGGAACTGTTTCATCGTCTTGCAAAAACAAAATAGGGTAAAAAAGGGCAGAAAACTAAACACATACAGTTTTTTTTGTTTTTTGGAGTGGGAAAAGAGTCAATGCAGTAATATACATTATCTTTAGATGATTTAAACTTTAAACTTAAAAAAATCATTGGAGTTGTCACTTCATGAAGAAGTGTGTCAAATTGAAATCACATCAGTAAATGTGACCATGCACATGCAGACATGCAGACGTTTAGCGGACACATTTTGATCGACCCTTTAAAGTCATTAAAAAAATTACAGCACAGCAATTAAACCCAGCAAACCCAAAATTCCCTGAGGTGCCACATCATGCAGCTGCGATGTGAACACTAACTGAACTGCAAGGCTTGTATAAATGAGGAAGGTTTTAGAAGTTTCAGTCCACCTAGTCAAATGGACAAACATAATTATAGTAGAATAATATTAAGGTAAAAAAAACAACTACAGTTGTCTTATTAGTCAGTAGGGTCAGTGACTGATGGGATATGACATTTACATGCAGCAGCTCATGAACATTCCGACTGACATTGAAATATTAAGTCTAGGAGGTATGCACGTTAACATATTTTCAAGGTCCATATGTATTAAAGTTCATCAATTGACTTGCTTGAATAAGGAATGATTCAATAGTAAGATCCATTTATATTTTTCTACAAGACTCAAGCAGCTGCATCTTCAATGGGGGATTATCTTTCACTGTCCTTGCAATCTTTCCTTTTACAATAATGCATGAACATTACACAAACAATTTCATGGTTTATGTTCTGCTGTGTAAGAATAACCTTGTGCTGTGTGTGAATGCCAGATCCTATTTTAAAAGTTAATTTGTTGTGTTTTGTTGCGTGGTTGGCCGTGTATCAAAAGCAGTTTGAAAAGTATGTGTGTAGTACAGTTGGGCACCCATTTTAGGGAGCATTCTCCTTCCTTTCCACTTCTGGCCTGTTGCTGTTTTCATAATTCATAATCTTTGCTTCGGGAAACTACAAGAGCAACCTCCCCACTGACAATGTGCTCTTTTTTGGGGGCAATTTCTTTTAGGGGAACTACTCATTTTACTGACTCAACTTGCAAAGTTACCACCAAAACAAGGTTTCCCCCGAAACTATTTCTGCGTCCTGTGCCACCCAAGATGATTACGGTTGGTTTAAAAAGATTTTAAAAAATACACAATTTTGTCCTCCAATAGTGTGGTTGCTATTCAACCGACATAGTGCTGTGTTTTGACTGGCCCTATAAGATCTTCTTTTAGCCTGGTTGTCTAAGACCCCATGCAGACTTGCATTTATAATGAGAAATTCATAAAGAGAATTAACCTTTAAAGGTGCTGTAATTGCACTTTATCCTAAAACGCGTGCTTTTAATCAGATACTGAGTGAACAACATGCAGTAGCTACAGACTCATGAGTACAGTATAAAACCTGTTCAGGTCAAACACTGTGTCTTCTGTTTGAGCGTTAAATGTCTCTGTCCATGGTGCTGAAGTCTGTTTTAAAGCCTCTTAGGATAAGATTGAACTCTACATACGTTACAATACGTTTCATCATATTGTCAATTCCTACATTACTGTGTCTGACGTTGTTGCCACAGGCCATATGATTCATAACATCAGACAGAACTGTCTCACTGGAAAATTTATATCTGATATATCACGATATGATATTACATACAATGACTTCAGAAACCATCAGATCCCTCCACTCGTTGCACAGTTTTAGTGTCACAGATTTGCAGATGCTATTTTAGCCAATCAATGGTTCACCAATAATCCAACTATAACATTCATCATGACGAGGTCCAAACATGGTTTTAGATTTTTTGTATAAAAGGTAGATTGTGTTTATAAGCGTTATGCTCCAAAAGCTTGGAACAATCAGGATCGGACATCTGGTCAGACTGAAGAGCAATGAAAGAAAAAGCTTGGTCAGGAAGGTGACCACATTCCGAAGGATCCCTCCAGCAGAGCTCTAAAATGTCTCTGCAGAGATGGAGAACCTGCTGAAGGGATAACATCTCTTTGATGTATACACTACATCAATCAGACCCTGTATTTACCAAAAGGCATTTAAAAGACTTGAGGGAGTATAAGGTAAAATATTCTCTGGTACGTCGAGACAAACAAATCCAAGCATGTCAAGAATGTCTAGTTAAAACCAGGCACCGCACTGCTAGTCACCAGGGTAATAACTCTCATAAAGAGAGGCATCATGCTACAGGGGGAGTTCTCATTAGCAAGCACAGGGAGACTGTGAAAATTGAAGGAACAATGAATGCAGGATGTCCCTGATGGAAACCTGCTCCACAGTGTATGTGACATGATGAGGATTCACCTTCAGCACAACAATGACCTGAAGCACGCAGTATATAGACACTGGAGGAGGTTTGGGACGAGTCTGCCATCTTTTCACAGTTCACAGTTCACAGACACTTCCCATCCAATTTAACTGAGCTTGAGAGGATCTGCCAGGAAGAATGGGATAAACTTTTCAAATCCAGGTGTGCAGAGCTTGTAGATACTTACTCGGAGAGAAGAATCAAAGCGGTAATTACTGAAGAAGGGGTTCCTACATTGTTTTGATTAAGTACTGAATTCTTTTTAATTAAGAGGTTTCAGTTTTTATGGCTCCGTGGCGGTGACAGCCAGAGGCAGGAGGCATAATCATTTCCATGTGTTCTGTTCACACTTCTGTCCGTCCAATTCTTATGTACACAATATCTCAAGAATGCCTTGTGGACATTTCTTCAAATTGGTTA
Organism: Platichthys flesus; assembly: GCF_949316205.1. Classification (NCBI taxonomy): domain Eukaryota; kingdom Metazoa; phylum Chordata; class Actinopteri; order Pleuronectiformes; family Pleuronectidae; genus Platichthys; species Platichthys flesus. The sequence continues at coordinate 2,495,706 of NC_084948.1, read as the reverse complement.
CAAATGTTAACTTGGACTCAAAGATGAGCTGATTCGATTTTGGTGCAGGTCAAGGTCATGGTGACCTGATGTTCACGTAAACATGATATATAATCATTACTTTTGGCACAAACAGTCACTTAGACTCAAAGATGATCTGGTTGGAGTTTGAAATTCGAAGGTCAAGGTCACTGTGACCTGGTAATATCTTAAAATCGCCTATGATATATATATACTATATACATATATTTTTTTTTTAAAGTCATGTTGAATTAATTAGTAATTGAGGGTAGCCTGATTGAAAAAATGGCATTGATTTTAAACTAAAAGTGTGCAAATATAAATGAATAGACTAGCCCACAAAGTTTAGTTGTCAGACTGTATTCAAACATGAGTTGTTGTCTGAAAGCATTCTGGCTCTCCAGTGACAGGTCAGTGTCACTGTAATTACAGCAGATGCTTTGCATTTTTGAAATTCATCCACATGAAAAACTGCACAGTTTAGGACAAACAAGTGAGGAGAAAGTTAAAAAAAGAGACATGAAATGAATTGAAGAAAGTGAGACTATCTCCCGCTGCTCATTGGTTCTTTATGCATCCCTGGTCCTGGAGGAGATCTGTCACATTTATGCCTTAAAAGACAAGGGCTCCCACAGCTCCCTCTCCTGGGTTTTCAACCCATCTCTCTCTTTGAAGATCCTCTTTTTTTTGCAGCATCTGCTTTTTTCTCCTTCCCCCAGCCCCCTGCTATATTGCCTCCCTGCCTCTTTTCACACTTTGATTGCATGTATATCTCATCGGTGTCCTCTGGCTAATTGCATCATGGTCTTTTTCATGATCATACTCTACTGTGGTAAGTTGACGTTTCATGCGGCTTATTAATTAGACTTAGTAGGAAGAGGACAGAAAAAGTAAAGCGAAAGTGCTGATCAGAGGTTTGGAGTGTAGAAATTCCAATTGTCGCGGTTCAGGGTATTGGGTTTCGCGATGGGATCAGGAAATGAGGCGAGGATCCAAAAAGTTTACATCATTTCGCCAACCCCCTTTTTTTTAATCCTATAGCGTTTCCAGCGTTAATAACCACTCATTCTCCGTACCCTCCAGTAAACAGCCAAGTGTAGTGGTGCTCAAATGTCTATTGACAAATGATTTCACTTGGTTCCAGCCATTATCAGCAGCATCCACACAGCAGCAGGACTTGGCCTGCTCATGGAGAGAGTAGGTGTTTCCATCCTCATCTCCTCTTGGCACACATATACATACACACACTCTCACGCACACACACCCACGCATGCATACACACGGTGGCAGTGAGGATGCTGGAAGTCTCCTCATTGAGCTGGAGGGCTTACCTCTCTCCCTCTCTCAGTCCTGGCCTCTCTCGCTCACTATCTCTCTCCCCGTCTTCCTCTCTCTTTTCACTCTCAGTCACTCCGAGATGCCGCCACGTCAGTGCAATTTAACAGTTCTTTGATCCATGTCCTGAGAGTGAATGGCAACAAATTAAGCAAATTATTTGAACCACCCACGGGCCTAAGGCGAAGAGAGAGGCGGAGGGGGGAGGGGCCGACGGGATGCTACAGTTTGTTAAAAGGAGGGTCGAGTGTGACTGCCAGACCCACGAAGAAGGAAAGGAATAAAAATAAATTAAGAGGTGCTGTATATTATATAAAAAGGATAACCGATGAATGACCTGAATCAGGGGAGATGTGTTCCGACTCACTGGTCTTCACCTGTTCTCAGCGAGGGCCTGGCTCAGTAGAATGAATGCAGGATTTCCATGAACAGTGGCAGAGGACATGAACAGCACCACATCCTATATTTAGGAAGAAATGAATTTGGGGGAGGTGAAAGGAATTCCCTTCTCTTTTTCCTTTTCGTTTTCCTTGACTGAGAAAAAACAGAAACTTGTGTATTTACTCCCTGATGGCTTTCGAAGTTTTTTGATATATTTTTATTGTAGTCCTGCTGGGATTGTTGACAAGGCCTTTTAGGGAAAAAAAGAAGAGGCTGAGGGAAATCTGCAATTTGTGTTGAATAAAAAACAACACACCTATTTTTAATAGAACAATAAATGAAACAGCCGTAATCAAGAGGGAAGCCATACGAAAAATATTCTTCAATGTTAAAATGAGTGATTGGTCTACTAAACACTGAACATAAACCGAGTCCAAAACTGACAGATTTTAATGCTACTGAGGCATACTTTAAATTTTGATCAGACTTAGAAGATGCTGATGTCTTAGACCATATTTACATACATACATGATAACACGAGAAATTGATTGGGCCTCCCTCAATCACCTTTTTCTGTGTTGGTGAGTTATTGCCAATGTTTCCATTCATTGTCCCCCAGCTGTATTCTAAACGCACACTAGGACATACTGTATGTCCACTTGAATGAGTTTGTTCCAGGACACAGTTAATCCATCCCATCATGAGGGCAGCACATGGTTAAAGCTAGTCTTGCCGCCCTTACTGTGACTACAACAGCCATTAAAAATTCACTAAATATTCAGCTTGCAGTTGATGGAGCATTAATTGATTCATGTTTTTCTGCTGACAGAAGTCACATCACAAGAATATGTTACGTTGTCCGTAATTTCTCCTCAGTGAGCTAAATAGTGTGAGGTGAATCCAAGCCAATTTCCATCGACTGAAAATCTCTCTTTGCAAAGGAGGCTGAGAGCGCCCTGCAAGATGGCAATCATTCCCTGCCATTATCTCTCTTCCAGTGCTCCCATTCCTAAAATAACTGTGCTCTATATTACGCTCACCATTCTAGCCATGATGATTATGTCGCTCTCAGCATTCAAATCACTGAGAGCCTCCTGCACCCTATCCCTCAACTCAGAGTCGTCAGAATTAAAGTTGTCCTCATCCTCGGGTTCCTCGGCTCAGCTTCAGCTACAAGTGAGCAGGAAGAACTGGGCAGACTGGAGCGCTGGCTTCTCTACACCTAATGTAATTTCACAGCTCATTATAGTCCAAGGATCATTCCCATCAGATGGTGTCAGCAATGGTACAGGATACGCGCTACCTGGCAGATCTGGGTCATGCAGTATTTGCAAATTATTAGCTCGTCCCTGTCGTATATCCAATTATTAAGACAATCGTAGAAAAAGTGGGTTTATTGTATGTTCCCATGATTGTCGGTGTGACCCCCACCTGGTGCTCCATGCCAGATAAAATAAATCTGATGATATCACTGAATATTTTGCATGAAACATGGTTTAAGATATGGAGAGCAGCGTGTCTCTGCCTATTGAGATTCAGAGCCTTGTTTTCTTTTTATTTGCTAAAAGTAAATCTGGCAATCCGCAATGGTAAACTAATTAATGCTTAATGCCTCACATTATTGTAATGAGTCTTAATGAAGCATTTTCCCAGAGCCATTTAGATAAAGATCGTAATGGATTCAGTACCCAGGTGCGCTAACATTTATCTTCAAATCAATGGATTTCCATGCCTGAGCTGTAATTAGACTGCCAGGCTCTGATAAGGGTCATGCCAAATTTGCTGTGTGCACTCGGTTAATACGTGTGTGTGTGTGTGTGTATGTGTCTGCACGTGTGTGTGAGTGCAAGTACATCCACTTCTACTTCGGCTGAACAGCCACACAGAGGGTGTTTCTGCAACAGGCTTGTTATAAATTATCCAATTAACCTTGAGAGACTGAGAGCAATTTTCTTATTTATTTATTTTTCTTTGCTCCAGGTGCAATTGCGTTATTAGGCTGCATAACAATGGAACAAGCTCAACGTAGGCTGATGTAATTTGGTGAGGTGACCGTGTGTCAGCAGCTCGTGTACAGCACCGTCAGACCAGCGCCTTCTCTTTTTAATTTGCTTCGTTGCAAGGGAAGAAAAAAATCCCTGCGAATGAGTAATGAAAGCCTGATTGAACTATTGATCTGGTACATAAAGGTATTACACATTACTTCAGAGAAAGACACACACACGGCTGCATCATGCCAAGATCCTTTTAATAGGCTCCTTGACAGAATTGCGTGCTAAACCACAGGTCAGAGATCAGTGTAAACGGAAATAACAATGAACACTTTGAATACAAATGAGTTCAAATTACTTTTGATCATTTACTGTTATTTTTGATGGTAACACGTGCAATAATAAACTAATAATCAATTGTAAAACTTTAACGAGCCAGAGACCCTGCTGAATATACAGAGGACCACATTCTGTGTACAGTTTCAAATCAATGACCTCCATACGATGTCCAGAGAATTGGGTCTGGACTTTCTCCAGAGTTCGCCCCTCAAACATGAACAATGCAGCATGACATTTCCACTCAGATGTGTTCACAACAACACAGAGATCACTGGTGCACTCAGGGGAGGGCTGGTAGGAGGGAACACGATGTAACATATTAATTTACACTGCGAAGATCCCATTTTTGTTTACATCACATCGCGGCCCTTTACACCAAATGCTTTTGTCTTTGTCAGTGTCTTCTACATGTAAGGTGCCACTTTCTCATGCAGAGACATTTGTTCATGCTATTTCATTTTTGCATATGTCGCGTGTTAGAAACGTCATCAACCCTCCCACTAGATTGCGGAAAATACTTCTGGGTCTGACTTTTAGAAGACATTTCACCAGCTGGAGAAAGTCTGCAGAAAGTCCAGAGGCTCTCACTCTTTGCATTCACACCTTCTCTGCAAAATGTCTCCAGAGTTCAGTGCATTTTCTAAAGGTTTATATTATCAAATTGAAATCATCAGGCTTTTTTGCCTTTTAGACATTGATGTGATGAGAGAAAAGATTTGTCTGGCAGGTCTGATTCACGGGGACCATTTACATGAAAGCAGACACCACTTAGAAAAGGCAGATGCAGGAATGTGGTTCCAGACTTGTTTGGGTAAAGGATCATGATAGCAGCGCCCATCTGACTGTCAGGGAAATTCACACAAAGCAAGACAGGATGATAAATGCAATACACATTACATGCAAATCAGGTGGGTTTAATTAAACAAACTAAAAACAAACATCCACGAGGTAGAGAAAAAAATATGGAGATTAACTTGAGCTGCTTTGATATAGTGATGCAATGTCGGCTAATGATGGCAACATCGCATGTTTTCATCTTAAGAAACAAATGACTCATTAATGCACAGTTTAATTGCATGATAGAGAAAACAGGGGAACATGATCTCAAATAAAAATATTCTGTAATCAGGAAAAGTAAAAAAAATTCAAAGAGCAAACAGAAACTGGTGTGACCTTCTCCATTTCTTATTATTTTATTAGGTTGTTAGGGTTACAGTTAAAATCAATGACCACAGTGAGACAACACACTAAAACGAGCTTTACCTCACTGCTATAAAGACAATGATCTCATTGTGACATTCTTCAGGATAAATTGTTGGTATACGGTGTGTGTGTTGTACTTCTGGTGTATTCAAATATTGCTTTGTGTATTGCATGTGATGCAGTACACTTCTCACTGAGGCTGTGTGATTCTGTTTTGGCTGATCTGCAATAACAAGCAGAGCTGTGAGGTCATTAAAGTCAACACAATTTAATCATAATTTGTACTAGAATTATACTTGATGGCTCTTTATTGATTAAAAAACTAATACAATGGTAAAACACATCTTTTGTCACCATGGTAACAATTAAACTAGAATATTCCTCAGCACAAACCTACTCACGGCTAAACAGTCCCCAAATGAAACCACATTTGAATTTGCAAGATCCAGATTTTTATTTGTTGCCTAGATAGGATGGTATGGTTTACATATCGTGACTTGATGATGATTCGCAGAGGATGTTAGTGACCACCAGTGGGTGTTAGGGACACTTCATCAGTGGTGTACCTTGGCATGGCTGATCAAACCACGGTGTGTCCCTGACATCGTGGGTTCCAGGTGGAGTCTTTCTTCCTGATTCACATCCACTGGCTGCAGCGGTCTGCCATCCATGAACTCGCGCTTAGAAAAAACTTCATAATCGAAAAAGTAACTTTTTCTTTCCTAAAGATCCATGAATTATTTTCTTGGAAATCGATGAAAATGTTAAAAGGAAAACTTGTAATGTTGAAGAAAAAGAAAATCTATCTGCCCCCATATCCGGACAAACATTGTCTGAGTTTTTCCCTCACAGATACTGAATCCCTCCACCTAATGTTGTTGAAATATCTGCTCAGTAGTTTGTTATTATGCTAACAAATGCAGACAAAAAAATAATCTCCTTGGCAAAAGTAACAATGTTGTCCATGATTTTGCATGGAAACTGTTACATGAAAGTAGTTGATGAGTTATTTACATCCATATTTGGATTCAAACCAGGCACAGAAAACAATCCCCCACGTCCTCTCTCGTAATCGTGTCACCACAGGCCTACAGGAAGCAAAGTGGAGTGAGAAGAAAGACACAATCTGAAAAAAACTCTAATTCCACTTCTCTTCATAGGAGCAGCAGCACCATCACTTCCCTGAGTCTTCATAACATACCAGTGCTTACTCAGAAATAATTAAAAATGTTCAGCATATATGCTTCACTTTCAATGAGTTATAAACCATTGATTAGAGAGAAGGATTGTTGCTATTGTTGTTGGGGCTGATCAACAAATCCAAACCCTCCCTGCTTCCTCAATTTGCTTCTTCTCATAGAGACTTAGTCAGGCGTAATGAGTGAGGCAGCAATCGCATGCACCTGGTAATGAAGGCGGCGTAAAATATTTATTGAATTCATCTTTGGAGCAGTTGTCGTAGTCAAGGCTGCAGCTCCCTCTCCCACACAGGGTTAATGTGTGTGTTGACTGACAATGACCACAGGTACAGCTGCTCCATGCCTGTGAGCGACTTTTTGAGTCACAAAGCATTTCTAATTGGTCATGACCGGAGCTTCTGGTTGCCAGATTTAATCTATACAGCCTCTGGAATATTTACTGTTCAGCAAGGTCCCACTCCGTGCCACTAAAAAATACATTGTTGGAGGTGAAAGTCTCAGCCGGAGGCAAACACGACCCTGGTACACGAGCACATAGAGTACTGTATATTCTGTCTGTACTCACTGACTTATATAAACATCAAGCGAGCATATAGACGTAATATCTTTCGGTTATACGCTGTACAAATTAAACAATATTTGTATACATTTCAACAAATTGTCTGTAATGATAAGTCCAATGCTAATTTGCTCACAGCTTATGTGTAAATTAGTGCTGTATAGACCGAAACCTGTGGAGAAACAACAAATAAGGAGGCGTTTGCGTATTTGGACTTGCAGGTGGCTGGTGACTAGAATGGTTTGTCATTTTAAAGACATGAATTGAAGGTAACCTATCACCGTTTTACTGTATAGATTGCATATTGTTAATGTGATAGCTAGCTACACTTACTGTACTTACAGTGGAAAAAACAAAGGGTCTTGATTCTGCCCCAGCTCGTGAGGAGATTTCTTGGAACTGATCGTGTTTCTGGTTTAGACCTTTATGAAATACTTTCTGTTGTATGGACTTTATTTGTTATGGATTTTAAATTGTGTTAAGTTTTAGGATTTATATCTTTGCACTTTGAGTTCTTCATTTCCTGTTTCACTTAGAATTTGTTTTCCTGGTGTCTCTAAAGGGTCGCACTGGCTACACTGACCGATGCGTGAGAATCAAGGTCTCTCCTTTTTTCTCGCACGGTTAACAGCAGAATACACAGAGAAAATTATCCTTCTCCACAGAATCATTGTCCATCTGTTGAACATGTCACAAAATTTGCAACACTTCCTGAAATTCGCTACGACAGCATTGTATCAACAATTGACCTAGTCGTGGTTACAACTCTGTGTTTCTGACGTGTACAAATGTATATACTATATATATATATATATATATATATATATATATCTAAGAGATGGTTTTCACTTGGGAAAATGAGTATTAGATCTGTGATATAAGTTAAATACCAGTGGATCTAATTAAACATATTTCACAATAGTTCATCTTTCTGGTTTATTGGTGCATAAAGAACATAGCTCTTAATATAACCAGGTTAAGTTGTAGTTTTAAGCAATATGTTATGTGTGAAAAATAAAAGATGAACGTTTTGGGTTATAATATTGGGAAATGCCAAAATTATACTAAATTTTACTCAATAATAACATCACGGGTGAGCGAATGTCAAATCTATTATTTAAATTCTGATCTCATCATTAATTCTTCTATCAAGGGTTGGGGCAGTCTATGCATAACAATACAGCGTGACATCTGGCCTCCCTTTAATTAGTCCTCACAGACTATTACAATGTAAAAACCCAACTCTAAACATTGACGTTTGAACATCGAAATGTGACATTAGATGAGTGAAAAGGTGGCATTTGGAGCAGACTCAAACTGAATAGGAAGTCAGTTCATTAGGAAAGTCAAAGGAGGGCCATGCGCGAGACAGGCATTTGAGGGGGAATAAAATCTGCCTAGATAATGTAATGTCAGAGAATCCCTATCATTAGTGCAGATGTGCTGATTTCCTGTCTAGGCTTCACCTCGCGCCACAGTGTGAGTGACACAAACCGTGTTACCATATGACAAAAGTTGTGTTGAGTGAGGATTCTGATTCCAGTAGAAGATGAAATATTTTCCAAGACCTAATATGCCTAGAGGTGAAGTATAACTTAATATATACATGTGTGCGTGTGTGTGTGTATCTGTGATAAGTATACACTGAGAAAACTGTGAGAAAACAGATTAAGAAATTCCAAATAGTTTGGCTGATGTCAGCATTTTGTTTCCTGGAGGCTCCAAAGTAGCATCATATATACCCAAAGCAGAGACAGGAAGAAACCTCTCCCTATTCCCAAGATGCAAAGAGATGGTGCAAGATTTTTTTCTTTTTTTTTGTTTTTTTTTTGGGGGGGAGGTTACAAATTGATGACTAGTGAAGATCACTGACAACTTCAAAGCCTTGTGGATCCAGGTCACCTGCGAGAAGGTTTATGCATTAATGTGTTCTGATTAAAGAGAATCTTGCATTGATCCACATCCACCCAGTCAGGCATTCCCCTCTAGTATTATTAAGGAGAATATCTCAGAGACAAAACCAGCCAATCAATAATTGTGCGTGAACTGACTCCTCCTAGAGCAGATATTATGAGCGTTATTAGACAAGAAGTTAGTTTCAAATTCGCAACAAGCAAGGATCTCCCAATGGCCCTTGGTTTATTTTGTCTCATTGACGCATTTAGAGTTGTCTGTTGTGATGCTTGTCTGGCTCTGAATGTCCCACGATCCATCAAGTAAGCAGTGGACCACGAGGCGCGTCGTTTATCCACTTGTCTCACTTTGCAACAAGCCCCTGTACTTGGAGGGCTGACGTTCTTCATGGGATTCACAGGAGGAGGAGTTGTCATCACAGGGAAGTAGCGTAAAAGCTAAGCAGTGCAATTAGCATGACAGGATGCTTGATATTCTCACTTTATAGAGTCGTCAGTCTTCGCGTGATAAGACATGTTCCTCCATTATCCTTCTCTTCTACTACCAATTCAATTCATTTCAAATAAAGTCCACATGGCTGTCTGTTGTGGATGGTGATGTATCAGAGCGACAATGAGCAACAATGCATGAAGAACAGAGTTTGAGGATGTTTCATGTTTTAATTGATGCATTTCCTTTTGCCTTGTTATGGCACCACTGCATTTTCTGAAGTGAAAAAGTTTCTTATATATATTTCTGCTTGTATTTATATATATGTTAATGACGTGCATTTTAAGAATTTATAGCATGCAACAGTATATAGTAACCAATTTACTTCATAGACCTGGATTAAGTGTTTGCTGAGTTCTGAAATATTTTGTTCATGATATAGAGTTGAGATTTTGTTTGGTAAAGTTATGAATCTACAAGTTTACAGGCCACAATGTTTCATCCCCTGCATTGCAATCTTTCTGTGTGCTATGTTAAGATCACCAGATCTGACTCTAGCTGGTTATTTGGCATTAGTTGTGGAATATTGTGACGCAAGATTGATTGCCATGGCTGACACTTGGCAAATTAATTAGTCTTTATCAATGATTGATTGATTTCTTTGTTAATTTTCACTTCACTAAGCCCTGAATTGTTTAACAATGGTTATGGAGTGCAGTAGCCACAGTAGTGATGAAGATTAATTTAGGAATCTGAACTAAGTTTCTTGCTGTGAGTATGTGATGTTGATGGTTACTTTTTAAATACCTTAAACCATCATTCAGTTAGTTTTTTGCAAGATAGGCCTTTTATCTTGGGCTTTTATCACCTTTATTGACAGGACAGCACAGGCATGAATTGGAGGAACAGAGCAGCAAAGGCATGGGGCGGATCAGAGCCGCGGCTCCTGCAGGAGGACTCCAGCTTGTGTATGCACCAGTCAGACAGAGAGCTACTTCTGTGGCTTGCACCAGTCAGACAGATCCATGATCCCCTTCTAATTCATGCACAATGATACACATACACATGCTGTTAGTTGGAGAGAGACTGTGAGAGGGAGAGGTACAGTAGAGATGGCGCTCATTCAGCTGGTTCGACGACTGGGACACAGAGAACAAAGGCGGCCTCAGCACAGATTCTGCACTGGGAGTTCACACTGTAAAAGAAAAGGGACAGCTAGTGTTTCCCTTTCCTCCATTACCCAGAGGTCTTAATTAGTTCTCATGCACTGCTATAATTGACTACTGTTGTTTTTCCTTTTCATCTATCATTTCATTGCCTGGAACCAACCTGTGGTGTGGCACCTCATTTCACACAACAACACTGATGCACCCCAATTCCCCGATATGATTATTCTACAGCTCGCTCCCTTTCTCTAATCTTTGTTTCCCACGGTTTCAATCACACACATACTGTACCATCACTTTTTTAGTCACTTGTGTTCAGTTTTTAGCAGGAAAAGCTGGGAGTGCACAGCAAAAGTCATGCTGCCAGGAGATGATTAATCTGGGATCAATCCATTTTAATCATACCTCACAACTGTTACATGTGCAGATTCAATGTGTTGATGCTGAAGACTCTCACACTGTCGAATCTGTCTCATTCTGCTACTTAGGTGATTTTATCAAACAGACGTATTCATATACAAAATCAGCTCGAAGACGCTCGTAATTACAAGATGCCCTAGAACAACATCAATCAGAAATGCAAATTACATTTAGTTTTGAGGAGGTCTCTTGCTTGGGTTGAAATTAAGCAATTTGTAAAGCTGATGATTTTCAGTTTCCATTTTAATGTCAGAATATTCAACACTCTTTAATAAAACATGAATTTTAGATGAAATGCTTAACTTTTCCCTACTTTTATGTCGTTTCTTTAATGTATTCTAATATTTACAGACACAAAATAAGACATGCAGGTAAATGTATAGAAGAATCTCAACATTGAAAACAAAGTGCCCTTCTTGATGTTTTTGAAAAGCTGGATAATTTATTCCTAGCTAAGGTTACATAGCAATTGTTGAGTACTGGCAATGGAAAGCTAGAGATCTTAGTTATAAAATGCAGCTAGATATAAATATACATGTTGTATCCATGAGTTCCAGGAAGAGCGGCACTCAATTAAACTACTGACATTAGCTAAGGTGTAAATCCCCACATACAGGAACCAAGATGTTGTTCACATCTGGTAATAACATCTGTCCTGAGTCCTGGCTGAGCACAAGGGGCAAGGTCAAGTGTGCATTCAACCAGGATGCATAGAGCATGCATTCAAGATCTGATCACAAAGAGCACAAATGAAGTTTGGCTACAATGCATATGTGGCCACATTCTCTAGTCTGTGTGAATTCTGATAATGCATCCATGGATGCATTGAACGGCTGCCTACTTAGACGACCATCTATGGATGGACTGACTGACTTTATTGATTCCAAACTGTGAAATTCCTGCAAGCTAAAGCAGCAGTAAACTCTTGGTTATGTGCAGTGCATTGATTCACTAAGCCCCTTCTGGCTCGGCTATGTCTCTCTCTCTCTATCTCACACACACACCCACACACACACATACAAACACACACACATTGTATTGTCCGACTGGCTTAAAAACATAATTTGGTCTTTATGAATAGAAATGACGTTTGGGTCTATTTGCATATAGAACAGAGACATAAGATGCGATCTCAAGTGGTCATGGGAGACACATTCGGGCTTCATTCTAGTGCCAGGGCTGAACTGACAGGTTGAGAGCTGTCCACTTATGATCAGATCACTGAGGAAAGATATTAAAATCAGGTCTGGACAGGGCCTATGGCTCCATGTTGTATTATTTATGTGCTACGGGTTGCATGGTTTTGTGTCAGTCCGTCCAGTATCTGATCATACTGATCAAAGATCATGTGTAGACTCAAAAACGTTATGTATACAATATAAATGTTATTAATTATAAAGAAATACATTATAATATGACAATTTTTATGTATTGTCGTACTATATTGGCAGTCAGTTATACACATTCCTCCGCCAAGGCCTAACAGTCCATTTATTAGACCACATTAAAACCACAAGTTTTACATTTCTTATTGAATCCACTCAGAGATATCAGTCCTTTTAAATATGCCAGTATTTTTTTCTTCATCGAGATCCGTGAATTAGTCCATTATTAAAAATGCCTCATCTGCCAGTGATAAGGAAAGTCTTGGATCTAAACCCAAATGTAATTGTTTCTGCCTTGTGTCACATTTCACCATTCAAACGTGTTCTGTGAGAGCCATGGAACAGTGTTGATTGACATCTTGACAGACACGCTGGAGACGAGGCACACGTGCAAAATGCAAACAATGAAAAAAGACGTTTCTTACACCACACATTCTGATTAAAAACTGACACTGATGTTTGATGAGAAACATTGGTAAACATTGATAAAACACACTAAAGCCAACACATCTGCTGGAAGTGTATCCTCTAATTCATTTCTTTTTAGACATTGTGTTTATATATGGCGACACCTGCGAGCTAGTTCTGGCAGGCAACTCGAGCTGCGCTGCGCCAATCACGTGACATACATCACGTGACATACATCATGTGACATACCTCAATCTCCACAACCATCTATAATACACACCCACCTTATCAGGAGGTCTATTTAACCAGAGAGACATTTCCCATCAACCCCTCTTGCTCGCACTGCTGCTGCAGTATTGCTACCTGTTGCTTCAGCGTCTCAGCCGTTGACCAAGTGACCGTTGTTCCTCCGTGGGTCGTTGTCTCTCTCAATCCAAGTGATTCCTCCATCGAAAAAGTTCGCTTTATTTCCGAATTTTCGGAAATTTTCACTACGTGTGAATCGGACGTCAAGCGTCTGCGCCACGAGTCCCGCGGGCCTCTCAGCGCGCACCACATCCTGAAGGAGCTGCGCACCCGAAGCGTTTAATTCATCCGGTCTGAGCCACCAGTTAGTTTCAACTACTTCTGGACTGAAGGCGGCTCCGCAAGGCCGAACACACGCTGGTGGCAGCGTCACTGACGGCAGGTTCGCTGACGGATTCTTCCCAGGACATCTCTGCTCTACCAACTTCTCCCTCACCGCGGGATGTTGTCCCTCGGAGGCAGAGGAACGCGTGCCTGGATCCGCTGGGGCTTTCATCCTGTCTCCTCTGCTGAATGAAGTCTGCACTGAACGTTATGAATGAAACAATTCAGTCTCGAATCACACGCCATCTTCCCTGCACGTGATGTAAACAAACTACGGACCGGCTCGTGCTATAGTACTTCCTGGTACGTCACTCCAGCAGGATTATGGGAGTTGTAGTCCCATAAGCTCCTGTCTCCTGACAACACTACCTTTCCCAAAGGAATCAAATGCTAGCAGGTAATATGTTTTGTTATTCGGGAAACATTCAATTATATAATATAATATATATGTGGGTAGAGTGGTCTTTCTCCAACCAAAGGTTTGGGTTCAATCTTGTGCAAGATACTGAACCCTCAAATGGGCCCTCATAGATGTTGAATGCAATAATTGTAAATAACTTGTATATATGACTTTCTTATGACTTCTGGCATGACATGGACAGAGATTCGGGGAGGTAATGTTAGCTTTGGCTTTGATGCACTTGTTGTACTATGGTTTGTGGGTTGTTTTTTTTCAGGTGGTTAAACAAGGTAGTTGTATTGCTATGCGGCGCAAACACAACTCTAAACGCACTCTGGCATGATTTGTTCTTGATGATCCTTTTCAAATGACTAGCTCCTCGCCTTCTGCTCCTGATAATTGATTTACCTTTCACACGACACAGTGACTGGCTAGTCTCTGTCTCTACTCTTCTAAGAAATACAGAAACTGGCTGCAGACAAAACGTTTGTTCTGGCTACCGCTGCAGGCTGCGTGCATGACCACTCCCGTCTTGTTCTCCCTCTGGTGTTTAGCGAATGTGAGTCGAAAAAGCGCTTGATTGGAAATGTAGCAAAGCACGCATTTTAAATGTCAATATTGCTGACGATCATGCAATTCGATTAATTTTGCAGCCCTAGTTGTTGTGGCTCCCATTGTCACTCTGAGGTATGAAGAAGTTGAAGCAGAGGGAAAAAATAAATTGTTGCATTTCAGGTGGTTTGCTGGACTTAGAGTGTTAAATTCTGGGGTATAGGTTGCCATGTGCCAAGTTCACAATATATTCTCCTACAGCCAGGGCAGTTGGGGGGAACCTCACCAGGCAGTATATAGTCTCCCGCGACAATGTGCCTACAGCGAATGACCACACCACGGGGGTGCATGGTGCGCATCACAGTTTCACAGGTAGCATATTCTCCTGCAGGCATGCGCCATGGAGAATAGCTACACCACAGTGGCATGGCACACATAACAGGCTCACTAGGTAGCATATTCTCCAGCAGGCATGCGCCTATGGAGAATAGCCACACCGCAGTGGCGTGGAACACATAACAGGCTCACTAGGTAGCATATTCTCCAGCAGGCATGCGCCTATGGAGAATTGCCACACCGCAGTGGCGTGGAACACATAACAGGCTCACTAGGTAGCATATTCTCCAGCAGGCATGCGCCTTTGGAGAATAGCCACACCGCAGTGGCGTGGAACACATAACAGGCTCACTAGGTAGCATATTCTCCAGCAGGCATGCGCCTATGGAGAATAGCCACACCGCAGTGGCGTGTAACACATAACAGGCTCACTAGGTAGCATATTCTCCAGCAGGCATGCGCCTTTGGAGAATAGCCACACCGCAGTGGCGTGGAACACATAACAGGCTCACTAGGTAGCATATTCTCCAGCAGGCATGCGCCTATGGAGAATAGCCACACCGCAGTGGCGTGGAACACATAACAGGCTCACTAGGTAGCATATTCTCCAGCAGGCATGCGCCTATGGAGAATAGCCACACCGCAGTGGCGTGGAACACATAACAGGCTCACTAGGTAGCATATTCTCCAGCAGGCATGCGCCTATGGAGAATAGCCACACCGCAGTGGCGTGGCACACATAACAGGCTCACTAGGTAGCATATTCTCCAGCAGGCATGCGCCTATGGAGAATAGGCACACCGCAGTGGCGTGGAACACATAACAGGCTCACTGGGTAGCATATTTACCAGCAGGTATGCGCCTATGGAGAATCGCCACACCGCGGCGTTGAATGGCGCACACATAACAGAAACCGATTCATCCGTCAGGCTCCAAATCTGTGCAGTGTTGGGGGGTTACAGTATTAGCTCATCATTCCTGTGTTAGCATATGGGGAGTGATTAAGTTGGAGCCTAGACGCCAAACACAAACCTGTTCTACTGTGAATAATAAATATCGTAATAAATAAGATAAATAATCAAACGTGAGTTGTCTGACTGAAATGGAGCGAAGCCAGCGAGCTAGTTCTGGCAGGCAACTCGAGCTGCGCTGCTTCAGTCATGTGCCATACATCAGGTGACATAAATCATGTGACATATATCAGGTGACATACTTCACTTGCCACAATCAGCCACAGCACTCATCCACCGCATTAGGCGGTCTATTTAAGCAGAGGGAAATCCCATCTGTCCAACCATACCCGAGCGTCTTGACCCCATGGTATTCATCCAATTCCTACAGAGCAGTGAATAGATCAAGAACCAATAACCTTATCATTTGTCAATGCTGCTACAATAGAAAAGCTATGAATCCTCAACGATGACAGTCTTACCTAACATTTCCCTTGGCTTTATATTTCCTTTTTTTGTTGTCTAGGTGAGTCAGAGTATACGATAACGGAAGCAGTCTAATAGGAAATCTGACAAGGACGCTTATTTAATCCTCTACATGACCTTATCCTCTCTACTCTTAGAAGAACACATGTTCACAACAAGTCTGATAGATCTTGTCAAGACTTCTGAATTGTCATTGCTAAGAATAATACTGCTTTCTGTTCTTTCTCCTCTATGATCAAACACTTGCATCCCTCTTCAACCCATCTGACGACACCCTTGCCTACCAACAATGGTCGAAAATGCATGACGAGATCTCCTCAAAGCTTCGCCATCCCTGCCAGAGCTGAGGCCTAACACCTGGATGCTGTCCCCGCACTCACTAAGATGTTGCACCGCTATGACTCCAACACTCCATCATCAATGCTACTCATGCTATGTTGAACACCACAAGAAGGAATATTGACTCTCAAACATCATCTGTAGCCTTGATGTTTTAATATGTAATCTCCGCTGCATAAATCCTTTGTTGCATGTCAGATCTCGGGATCCATCACGTCTCCGCGTCCGGGGTAGTCACAGGCATGTTTCGGCATGCCTTCATCCCCTCAAATGGTGACTATACAATGCGAAAGATGCCAAGGGATTCATTGCACCCTTGCCGTGGCATACATCTGTTCCTGTCCATCCTGGGAGAGGGATCCCTCACATGTGGCTCTCTCTGAGGTTTCTACCTTTTCCCCTGTTTATGGGGGTTTTTTGGTAGTTTTTCCTTACTGTTGTCGAGGGTTAAGGACAGGATGTCGCATTTGTTAAGCCAGATGAAACAAATCATGTTTTGAATATTGGCGATACAAACAAAACATGTGCGTGAATAATTTGTATGTGCTTTGCAGACTGATTATTTTATTGCATTTCAGGTGGTTTGCTGGGCTTAAAGGTGAAATTCCGGTGCATATGTTGCCATGTGCCAAGTTCACTATATTCCCGTATAGGGAACCTCACCAGGTAATATATTCCCCCGCAGACAATTTGGCTACAGCGAATGACCACACCGCGGCAGTGAATGGCACACATCACAGTTCACTAGGTAGCATATTCTCCTGCAGGCAATGCGCCTAGGGAGAATGGCCACACCGCGGCAGTGAATGGCGCACACATAGCAGATACCGATCCGTACGTCAGGCTCCGACTATGTGCAGTTTTGGGGGGTTACAAGTATTTGCTCATCACTCCCATCATTCCTGTGTAATCATATGGGGGAGTGATTAAGTTGGAGCCTAGACGCTAAATCTGTTGTAATAAATATATTACATGATCAAACGTGAGTTGTCTGACAGAAATATGGTGGTTAATTGCTTTGACTGTTCTTAAGTATCAGCAGTACTCTCACCTTTTATTCTGAGTGACATTCATACACTGTTGCAGACGTAATATCACATCAGTTCCAGTGGTAGATCACAATTCAGTCTTTGACATTCTATCAAGCCCATTTTCCACTAGACAGATCAGAAACTATGCTGAACTTTAGAACAAAGCCCAACAGACGTTTAATCTCCAAGATCTGAGTTGTCTCCGAACAGAGGTTTGTTACCAAGAACAAGTTATTCATTGTTTCTGGCAAAATTGGTGAGATCAATAAAAGTAAGAGCAAAATAACTGTAGTTTAAGAAAAAAAAAAAAAAAAAAAAATACTCACTGACATTTTTCCGATAACTTTCATTTTATACATTTTTGTTTTTTTTAAGTCTCGAGGTGTGAGAGTTTTAGTCTATTAAATTCATTCAAGGTTTTTCATCGGTAGCCGCTCCCTACCGCCAACGTACCACTCCTCACCTCCCCTGCTCTACCTCCCCCCTCACCTGTTCTCAATTTCCCATTAGCTCCACTCTATGCTACTCCACTTCTCTCATTCTCTGCCATGTTAGCTCAGCACCATGTGCCATAGCTTCCCAGGATCCCAGACTTGCATGAATGTAGTTGTGTGATTCTGTTTTGAGCCAGTTTGTTTGACTCGGATTCTGCCTTAGTCTTTCCCTGAAGTTATTTAATATGTATTGTAATTCTTAATTAAGTTAATACAATGTAACTCATTGAATTCAGTTGAATTTACCCATACTAAATATGAGGTACTACATTTTGATACATATTAGTTTGTTAATTTTCAATTGATTGTATACTTAAGAGTACTTGGGTATTTTGGCTGTTTCTTATACCAATAAATGTGCCTTTCTACACCACAAAGAAGCATAACTCCTAGCATTATGTCTACACTGTCACGTCCTGGAGGAGCCATATTTCTACATGAATAAACCGACTCTTCTTTGCCAAAAGCTGTATCCTTATGACAAATAATCATATTTTCTGTTGCAAATCAGCTGTTTAACTAAACTTTGTCGTGTGGGACACTGAGAACATTTTGGTCTCAAAATACAACTTCACATTGAAACATAGTAATTTTTCGTCACTTTCTTTCCATTAGCCGCGGGTCTTGGATGGATGACTGAATAAATAAATCAGTTCACGAAAGTATGACTTGGAGCACTAATGCATGTGAACGTACCAAAGTCAGAATCTGCCAACCCTGTTGTGCGGCACAGGGGAGAGATAATGACTGTTGTCTGGGCTCTCAGCATATGCTAGAACATAAGTGTGTCTGTCAGTGCCTCATACAGCTTTGGTCTAGGCTGAAGATACGGGGATGAAAACGTAGCGTTCATGAAACCTGTTTTGAGGAAAAACACTCTGATGTTATTTTAATTTTCTTGGGGGAATAAAATACAAAATATATCTGCGGCGTCTTCACAGAAGATCCTAGTGCAACTGCAGGTAAAGTGCATTTTTATGAAGAGACTTGATAACTGTTGGCAGATTATCTTAGTGCTTAGAAGTTAACAGAAAAAAAATGAAACAGCTCTAGACTGCCTGATGTGGCCCCTGTGCTCTCTGTACCTGCACTTGGCACATGTATCAACAGCCTGCGGCTTTTCCTTTGGCTCTCTTTGGGAAGAAAATAGACATCATCACAGACAAAACTCTGCACATCTTGAGATCACCTTCAACTGGTATGAAAAATGAAAGCGTGAAACACCCGTTGTGCATGGTAAATGTGTTTGTTTTTTCTATCATATTTTAATGGTCTCTGTACCTCAAGGAGCAAGTCCTGCTGTGCAAACCTGTTTCTTGATTTGGGCATAACTTGGATTTCATATTCTGGTTCAATAGTGCCCTCAAATTGTGAATGCTTAATTCTTGTGTGCTGCTTTCTGTGTTTATTCAGGGCTAACAGCAAGTCTTGGATAGTATGACAAACCAAGAGACAGGCTGACACTCAGCCATCAGGGTGAGGCCAAGCCCTCTGCTCCTCTAGAGCCCCCAGGTGGGAGCGAGGTGGAGGGGAATGGAGAAAGAAAAAGGAAAAAAGGAAAACTAACACTAACACAATTTTTTTGCTTTACTGTTATCCCTATAACTTGGTATTAAATGACAAATCATGAAATTGTTTTGCAATATGAAAAGTTTTTCATTAGCATTTGCGAATAGAACCAACTGTTTGTTTTTTGCCTGAGGAGAATTCCAGATGGCAGCACCTCAGCAGTACTGACTCATTCGGTGTGGAGAACATAAAGGTCACTTCACAAGCCGCTGAAGAAGAAGAAGAAGTTATACCCACAGATTTGTAATTTTAAAAACACTTAATAAGCAGCAATAAACATTGTATTAAATAACTTTAAGAAGAGGTTCAATCTTGACTTCTATTTGACTTCCGAGGATTCAAGAACGTTATGTAAGTCAGTAAAGCATGGGCATAATGTTCCTCACAGGAGAAAACTAAAGTTTCATCTTATCACTGTTGATTATGAGAACTTGGTAATATTATAACCACCTTAATAACTGCTACATGTTATCTTTATCATCACTAGAAATAGGTCAAATGAGATCACAAACACGAGGGGTCACATGATCAGACAGGTTGTAGAAGATCTTGACAGTTTTTTCCTTTACTCTGGATGTACTAGGCTACCACTATAAGCATGATATTCTAATTTATTAATAATAGTGAATGTCTGCTATTTTTATAATAACTCAAACGCAAAACACTGACAAGTTGCCTGATCTATAAAACTAATCATTTTTCAAGTATAATGGTGAATTGCATTGTCCTCAAAGGATCCATCGTATGCCCATTTTACCACAGTTGATATGGCTCCTTGGGGTCTTAATGAAATGTCTGTAACATATTTTGGTCAAATACCACAAGGATCATTTAAAACAGCACCTTTTACCCTGTCTAAAACAGCCCTCCTCAGATTTACCTATTTTGAGTGCCCCGCCCCCCCTCTCACATCGGCATGTTTATGCGACCACTTAGATGTCTGACGGGTAGCAGCAGCGATAGCTCGCCAGCTAACGTTAGCCCGGGAGCCGGGTCGTCTCTCCCGGAGCCGGTGAGATAATGAAAGGGGGTGGTCCAAGGCCATGTAGGGAGACTCCCTACATGGGCATGGTGTGACTATGACGTATTTATCGCTCGTAATCCCTTTCGACGCACTCTAGCATATCGTTTCTAACATAGAGGAACCACAACAAATCGTGGGAGTTGTTTTTTTCCAGAGTTTTGGGGGACGGTAGACATGCCAGATACCCAAATTAATGTGAGGAAGCACTACAAAAGTGGAATTTAGATAATTTGTACACTTTAAGTGGTGCTCAGCTTCACCACACACAGGGAAAAGGAAATGGTATATACTTGAATATATGCGTGAATATGTTCACTGCTTTCGAAAAAAAAAAAAAAAAAAATTTGCTAAAAATGAAAAACTAGACATAATAATACAACTCGCACCCTCTGTTACCCCTCATGTTGGCAGAGAAACAACCATACATCCTCACATCCAAAGTTGCTAGACACAAACAAGTCTTGTTTAAGAACAGCAGAACTGTTGTGATACTATTTCGGTTGTCTATTTGTTGGCGTGTACAAAGTCATGCATTTTTATGTCCTTAATGTCCTGAAAGTAGCAGTCACTGCCACGCAAAGCCGGGTACCAATTACCTCCATTGCACCCCTGCATCTCTCTCTCCTCTCGGTCCCTTACCTCTGAGAGGGAACAAACAGTGACTTGCAGGCATCTGAAGTCCCGGCTTCTGTGATGGAGTGAATGATGACAATAACAGGTATAAAACAAATGTGTCAAAGTAGAACAATAGCAGTCAGGGGCACACAGAGAGAATGTGATGACTGGCTCACACAGAGGAACTTTTTCCATTGTTAAATATAATCATCCTCTGTTCTGCTTGCACACTAGGGAAATTCCCCCGGGTGTTCATTTACATGAAACTTGGCAAATTTAGCAACTTCTCAGATTCACTGCTGTGTTTTTGAGGCTAATACATCCCACTAAGCGCACTTGGGACTTGAGTGATTGCCATTCAAAAGTTTCAGAAGGGAGCACTGAGGTTATGACAATTCTGAAGATATATTATGTGACATTCTCCTTATTTATAACTTCATATAATGATAATGAAAAATGAAAATGGAGACCCACCTCTGCTAAAGATGTCTGAGTCTTTATAGCAGTGCGAATGTTCTCTGATTCTTTGAAAATCTCATCACGTATATGAACATTTTGTTGCATCAGAGTGCTGCATTTAAAGCAAACATGTCAGGGAATAAATAATAAATTGATCTGTGAGTGCAGCAAATCTGGCTTAAGAGATTTCTCCTCAGTACTTTCAAATATCATGACTTTCAAACATGTCCCACTTACAGCAGCTTCAATTAATGCAATGTCAGGTAAAAATAATAAGACAGGGTGAGATTAAGAATGTCCATCTTGAAGCACGCTGGCAGTAATGGTGTTTGACAACAGAAAATTATTTATTTTGCTGTATTTAGAGCACTTAAACTAAAGTGATGAAACATAAAAAAGGAAGCACTGGAAAAAGCACATACCACATTTGTTAAATTACGGATATATCACAGTACATAATGTACAATTCAACGACAGAAAATTGTCTATGGTTAAAAAACATTTAAAATAGGGCTGGGCAATTCATATAATTATCACACTATATTATTATTATAATTATTATTAATAGCAATATAACAAAGTATTTATTGTATACATTTCTTATGCATTGGTCAAGTACAGGGAGGAGGTATAACACATAGGTGGTTTTAATGACCTACCCCAGAAGAAGAGTAATGTGACATTTGTTGCATGTTTATCAAATATCATCTAGCCCAGACTTAAATTGATTTTATTATAACTTAAACGTCTGTAGTTACATTGTCAGCCTGGGGTTGGATTATGCTTTTTCTATGTTTTATCAGATGGCCCATGTGTTGAAATGAATTTTATTATCATAGTAGAATTGGTATTCAATGCACACAATATATGTGTTAATGTACATACTGTAGTATTGTGGTTCACTTTCTCCAATGCATTGATCTGTGACTAAATACCTGCAAAATGACATTAATTCAGCAAAGTTGTGTTTCCCTGCTAATTAGCACATGTTAACATGCAATACACGCTGCGGTTGTAAACATGGAAAACATTATAGCTTACGCACTCAACATCTGCACATTAGCAGTGGCATTGTGACCATGCCGACATTAGCATCCAGCCCAATGTCCCATTGTACAACCTCACTGAGCTGTGAGACTGGCTTCGCACTGTTGCTTTTTGAATTAATGAATCAAAAGGCTCCTGTAAACAAACAACTATGTGGCCCCAATGCTGCTTTTTCGGCCCATTGGTTCTTCTTATTGGCCCGTGCACAGATTGTATATAAGGTTTTCTCTAGGCAAGCTGAGAAGGTGGGATCAGAAGCAGGAGACAGAGAACCGAGATAAAGAAGTCACGAGTCAAGCATCTGGTGAGCTAACACACAGCTGGCGAGCTGGTGAATTTCTGTTTCGGTCAGAAGCTACAAGCTTCTGCTTTTAAAAACGACCTAATGACGTAAATGATCTTCATATTACCTCTACCGTGCATTTGAATAATAGCACAGAGCAAGAGAGAGAGAGAGAGCCCTGCGATTCCACCATTACATGATTTGGCAGATATTGCTGAAGCATCACTTTAGCTGAATCAAGGCCGAATTGTTCATTTCCATCACATCATTGGAGGCAGGATTAAATGAGCAGAACATAATGACGAGCAGGAGGAAGTGTACTCTAGCTAAGTGGAATCCTACTGTAGGTAAATGAGAGGTGGTGTGAAATGCATTATTTTTATCTACAGCTCGATTTTATCTAGCTTCTGTCCCTCAAGAGATTTGAAACAATGGACTCAGCAAAGTGAAAAAACTATAATCAAATGATGGTAAGAGTTTGCCCTTTGAGGTAAAATGTATTTACTCATTTTCACACCCCCAAATTTCATGTAGTTTAGAGTTACATATTGTAAATTCAGCAGACTTTTGGAAGAAATGTTTGGAAGCGCTGGTTGCTGTTTATGTGATGACGAGGGAGTTTGCATCACAGAACAAACACAGTAAGATGGTTAAAAACAGTGTTGTCAAGTTTTGATATTTTAACAAAACTGTCAACAAACTTTGTTACAGTGACAATATAAGTTTTTCCTTAAGAAACATTATTTGTGACATATTATAGCGACACCGTGGCATACAGTTTGTGCATTGTGTTCTCACCCCTCACTATCTCTCTTTCTCTTTCTATCACACACACACACACACACACACACACACGTCCCTCTCACATTCCATCAATGATGTGTTGTGTGGCTGCATAACATAAGGTCTAATCTAGGTGGTTTCGAAATGCACTCTGATTGTATTACATGTATGCACAGATGTGTTGAATCTGACGTGCTCTTTACTATAAAGGTGTAGGAATATCCAACTATCTTTGGTGGCATCTGGATAAACAGCCATTGTTAGCATGTTCTGTCTCCACATTTGCATGTGCCCAAATGATGTTCCTCATCTTGTGTATGGGATATGTAATGAAGCAAAGATAATGCATGCAACTGCATGGCATGAAAGAATAATGCACATTAAAAAGTAAAGATTGCTGGTAATTTGTTTTTTGTCCTGCTTACTTGTGCTACAAATAACACTTGCAGTTATGTGACGTAATTTCACCTAAAACAGAGCAGTGTTAATTATAACTGTCAACACATTCATCACTGAGGACTTAAACAATTCTAATCATATTATAGGTCTTTACCTCCAAAACAAATACATCAAAAATGCATTGAGCAGAATATTGGTAATTTACATGGTTTGATGCAACTATGTTGTTTGTAATGTTAAAGCTATGAATAATTCTGTCTATACCAGAGCATTGGAGAAAATGTTGTATCAATATTTTCTTTTCTAATTTTTACATTGGCCTTCTGCAAGTTGTTTACAGTCCGTGTATCTTTTGTTCACTGGATTTTCTGTCCAGAAATGAGTATGAAAAAATACAAAACGAGTGGACATTTGGTTTTTGTTTTAAAATGCAAACATGTATATTATAAATATTGAAAATAAATTATAGGAGAACTTCCGGTTACGTCATGGAGGGATAGGTCGCACGGTATCAGAGCTCCCGATAGCCAGGTGCCAATACCCCTGAAAACTCGAATATTCAGAGCTAGAAATCATCTCTGCTGTAATGAAAAGGGGGAGAGGTTCGAAGGGTAGGAAAACTGCGGTTAATCACCCTGAAAATACGGCGCAAGACGAAGCTGAAAACGCGCTAGCTGACCTTGAGATGGAAGAAGATGGCTGCCATGAAACTACCTGCTTTGAACTAGCCAACAGCGAGGCTGGAATGCGCTCGGGTCTGGCAAACATTAGCAAGGACATAAAGGACTTAAAAACAGAAATGAAAGCCTCATTCCGCGCATTTGGTGAAGATTTTAGGAGGGACGTGAAACAAGACTTGGATGATTTCAAAAAAGGAATTAACCAAGAGTTAATCAGTGCCAAGTTAAGAAAACTTGGCACTGAACAGCAGCTGCAGAGCGGGAGGCTAAACGAGGCAGAGACGCGGCTGGAGAAGCTAGAATCTTGGGCACTGGAGGCAAACAACGCTCTCATTACCTCTTTGAAAGAACAGAAAACCCTGCAAGACAAGTTAACTGATTTGGAGTCGAGGTCGAGGAGAAATAATCTCCGCATCTATGGGGTCCCTGAGGGAGAAGAGGGCGAATCGACAGCTAAGTTTTGCAAGACATGCTCAGGCGTGAACTTCAACTGCCGGATGACTTAAATCTCCAAATACAAAGAGCGCACCGATCGCTGGCACCCAAGCCAGCAGCCGGCGCTCAGCCAAGACCTATCATCGTTAATTTCCTGGAATTCACCACCAAAGAGAGAGTCTTACGGGACGCGTGGAAAACCAAAATACAGCTGAGAAACAAACTTCTTTCATTCGATCATGATTATGCGACAGAGGTTGTACAAAAGAGGAAAGAATACAACGCTTCTAAAAGAGTCCTGAAGGAAAAAGGCATCCGGTTTCAGACACCATTCACCAGGATGAGAGTCCACTGGAGCACGGGAGCCCGAACCTACAACGACGCGAGGGAAGTGAAGAAGGAATTGGTGAAACACGGACTCATTGAACCGACACCGGCTCGCGACACGGAGGAGACCGGGTTGGAGACACGGCTTTCCGCGGCGATGGAGTGGCAGCGCAGAGAGGGACCTCGGAGGAGCACCGCTTCAGCAACGACCCTGGCAACAACACGCGCAAGGGATAAACTACAAGAATTCAGAAGATCTGGAGATTGAAGTAGGATTAAGACAACAAACATGATAACCTGTCCGGTAGGAATGTTCCGTTTTAAACTACGTCTACAAAAGGCTGAATATTGATCAGCACGTTTGCCCTATGTAAGTATAAAAGACTATCGGGACCTGAGTGTTACCCTATTTTTTATTCTTTTTCTCTCATAGTTTTTTTTCTTATCCGTTGGACTCACTTAGAATGACAAAAGCCTGTACCGTAGGCCATTATGTCATTACTAAGTTAGGGCCCTCTCCGAATGGGAGGCTTTCCCTTCGGCCCCCCAACGGGACCGGAATTCTGGAGGACGAGAAGACCCTCCTTCTTTTGGAAGTGTTTTATTTGTTTAGTTCGTATTCTGCCACTGTTCAGGCACGGTTAGCTCAAGTGTTTTATTTGTTTAGTTCGTATTGTGCCACTGTTCAGGCACGGTTAGTGGGGCCACTGATGTTCTTATTTGTCCTTAAGTGATGCACGTTAGTGATGTGAGGATAGCGTCCTTAAATGTGAATGGTTTAAATAATCCAATTAAAAGAAAAAAAGTAATAACCAAAATGAAGAGGGAAAACATCCACTTGATATATTTACAAGAGACTCACCTTTCTCAGCAGGAGCATTCTAAGCTTGGGTCTTTTGGATATAAAAATGCCTTTTATAGTACGTTTAAGAATGGCCCCAAAAGAGGAGTTGCCATATTAATCTCTAATTGTGTGAACTTTGAATTCATTAAAGAAACTAGGGCTACGTTGTAGCACTGGCGGGCCCGAGCACCTGCACGTTGAAGCCTGTTGCGGTCGGTGGAGAGAGCGATCGATGACTAAGCGCATGTCTCCGCGTTCCATCCATTTTGCGCTCGGCGGCAGTAGGTTTGCCAGTAGGTGGCGCCATCACTATTATTACACACAGACATATACATCTGTTCAAGTAGCCGCTCTGATATAGCGTGAGCAATTTTGTGTCAATTGGACAATTTTACCACAACGTAATTTTCACACTGATTAGTAGGTGGCGCTATGACCCTGAACTAATATTTATATGTGGAGCTGTTCAGATCAGTATTGTGATTATAGGTCAGTAGTTTGGAGCCGGTTGAGATAATGCAGAGTGGATTAACAAAGTACTTCCTGTTTCCTGGCGAATCAGTAGGTGGCGCTATTACACTGAGGAAATATTGACACACAGAGCTGTTCAGGCTTGTACTATTATCATGTGACAGAAGAGTGGTAGTAATAGGACAATGCCAGGTGGACTTAAGAAAACATCGCCTCGTCTGGCGCCAAACATCAATGTTTACATGGTTTGAGGAAATGTCACAATTCTGACCTTGATCCAATGACTTGACTGAGGTAATTTGAGCTGTATATTGTAAAGCAGCCAGGAGCAGTTCATCAAAATATAAAACATGTCACTTCCTGTAGCCACCAGGGGGCGCTGTGATTTCAATTCATGATTTCTGTGTAGCTGTCATCAGGCCGGGACTCTTTTCTTACATGTCTAGTTTGGACTCGATTGGACCATGTGTGTTCGAGACACAGATGCTTGTGTTTTGATGGCGTTTAATCAAACTTTGACGCCACGCCACGGTCACACGGTGTGATGGGAAAAAAATCCCTTAGTCACTTTTTTTCTTATCTTGTTTTGATGACACTCATCTGAATTTGAAGTTGACCAGATGAAAGCTCTACGACAAGTACATAAAACAAAAAAAGTGGAATATGGCTAAAATGGCCACTAAATTCAAAATGGCGGACTTCCTGTTGCTTTTTTCACAATGCTCCTTGAGACTTTTTTTCATGACTGGTCACGATACACCTATGTCCCAATTTAGGTGAAGATCGAAGAAGGGGAAACCTAGGGGCTGGTTCCAGGGGGCGCTGTTGAGCTATTTTGCCACACCCAATTCAAATTTCTCCAGAATACTAAAATATCCGCAGACCTTGAATTTCCTGCAAAGTTTCAAAACTTTTTGAGCATGTCTAGACCCTGAAAAAGCCCCCCAAAGGGAAATAATAATAACTAGGGCTATGTTGTAGCACTAACGGGCCCGAGCACAGGCTATTCCAAGTCTGTTGCGGTCGGGGAAGAGAGAACGTTCGATGACCAAGCGCTCGTCTCCACATTGCCTGCATTTGCCCTGTGCGGCAAGGATGATCGCTCCACTTCTTCTGGCCAGCCGCTGGTGCTGAACTAGAGGTAAGTAACCTTCAAACTATACAACATAACCTAATACTTTATCTATCATCATATGCTTACATGCCTCAAGTTTTTTGTAATATGTAATTGTTTTAAAAGTAACCGTTTATTTATCGCGTCTAATGAACAGATTGAAGCAAGTTAATTGATAGTTCGTTACTTAACATTATCAATCTGTCATTATCATCAGGTTATGTACCACAGTCTTTTAAAATAGCTGTCATCAAACCCCTACTCAAAAAACCCACCCTAGACCCAGAGGTTTTAGCCAATTACAGACCAATATCTAACCTCTCCTTCATTTCTAAAATCTTAGAAAAAGTGGTAGCCAATCAGCTGTGTGAGTTTCTCCAGGAAAATAATATATATGAAGACTTTCAATCGGGGTTTAGAGCCAATCACAGTACAGAGACAGCCTTGGCAAAAGTCACTAATGACCTTTTAATAGCCTCAGATCAGGGACTTGTGTCTGTCCTCGTTCTGTTAGATCTCAGTGCAGCATTCGACACAATTGACCATCAAATTTTATTACAAAGACTAAAACAGTTAATTAACATTAATGGAACCGCCCTTAACTGGTTTAAATCGTATTTTTCTGATCGCTCCCAATTTGTGCAAATTAATGATGAGTCATCTGTGCGCACCAAAGTTAATCATGGTGTTCCACAGGGCTCTGTGCTCGGCCCAATTTTATTCTCATTATATATGCTTCCACTAGGAAACATTATCAGGACACACTCGGTAAATTTCCACTGCTATGCGGATGACACCCAGTTATATTTGTCAATAAAACCTGAACAAAGTAATCAATTAACTAAACTTCGAACATGTCTCAAGGACATAAAAACCTGGATGACCCGCAATTTTCTCTTATTAAACTCAGACAAAACAGAGGTTATAATACTTGGCCCCAAACACCTTAGAGATGCATTATCTAATGATATAGCTGCGCTAGACGACATTGCCCTTGCTTCCAATGAAACAGTCAGGAACTTGGGAGTGATCTTCGATCCTGATTTATCCTTTAATAGTCACTTAAAACAAATTTCTAGGACCGCTTTTTTCCACTTGCGTAATATTTCAAAAATTAGACATGTCCTTTCACAAAAAGATGCAGAAAAACTAGTCCACGCCTTTGTTACATCGAGACTGGACTATTGTAATTCATTATTATCAGGCTCCAGCAGGAAGTCGTTAAAGACTCTACAGCTTGTCCAAAATGCTGCAGCACGTGTCCTGACGAGAACAAAGAGAAGAGAGCACATTTCTCCAATATTAGCATCGCTACACTGGCTTCCAGTTAAATCTAGAATAGAATTTAAAATTCTCCTCCTCACCTTCAAGGCCCTTAATAATATAGCGCCTTTATACCTTAAAGAGCTGTTAATACCTTATAAACCCACTAGAGCACTCCGCTCCCAGAATTCAAGCCTACTTGTCGTCCCTAAATTCTCTAAAAGTAGAGTAGGAGCCAGAGCTTTTAGCCATCAAGCCCCTCGGCTGTGGAATAATCTACCACTTTCAGTTCGGGAGGCAGTCACCATCTGTTCGTTTAAAAGTAGGCTCAAAACCTTTCTTTTTGATAAAGCTTATAGTTAGAGCTAATTAGTGCGCCAGAACGTTACTTGTTCTATTTTATGACACATGACACACGGAGCTTCTCTTTCCAGCTTCTCCTTCCTCTTCTCCATCCCTATCCCCCTTCCCCGGAATCCCTTTGCTTTATCACCCGCAGATCCAGGGCCTCTGTGGCCGCACCATGGATTACGGTTTGTGGATCGCGCACCGGGGGTCGCGGTGTTGGATCCAGTGTGGCGGATTCTGAGTCATGTGGGCCGATCGTGGTGCTGGTGGCGGACCCTGTGTCGCGTTGGCATTGGGCACGGGCGGTGGACCAGGACCGCAGTGGTGGCTTGTGATGGGTCCTCCTGGTGGGCGGCGGTGGACGGTGACTGAGGACTGAAGTGGCGTCTGGTCTGGATGGTGGATCGTGGTCTAGATGGTTGCTGAGCATGGACTGTGCTTCATCAATGCTGCTAGAGACTTTGATTATTGATGATGTTCTCCTGCACGTGGCATCTATTGCACTTCTGTCCGTCCTGGGAGAGGGATCCCTCACATGTGGCTCTCTCTGAGGTTTCTACATATTTTTACCCTGTTAAAAGGGTTTTTTGTAGTTTTTCCTTACTCTTGCTGAGGGTTAAGGACAGAGGATGTCACACCCTGTTAAAGCCCTATGAGATGAATTGTAATTTGTGAATATGGGCTATACAAATAAAATTTGATTGATTGATTGATTGATTGATGATAATGATCGCTCCACTTCTTCTGGCCCGCCGCTGGTGCTGAACTAGAGGTAAGTAACCTTCAAACTATACAACATAACCTAATGCTTTATCTATCATCATATGCTTACATGCCTCAAGTTTTTTGTAATATGTAATTGTTATAAAAGTTACCGTTTATTTATCACGTCTAATGAACAGATTGAAGCAAGTTAACTCCACAGTCTTGTTTTGGTTGTGACTTTATTTATTTTTTTAATAAGTTACTATCAATACGCTACACGTGTACGTTTCATGTGATAGTAACAATGTTTCACCAATATTCTGATACAGGATGGTATATCCACCATTACTATTTTCACATCGTTTATTTAGTTTGTCATGGAGTTGTAGAGTGAATTAGACAGTATAGATAAGATTATAATGTCCACATATCAGTGTTATAAACACTTCTCCAATAAATTATATAATTATGTTTTCACACTGAGGGAAGTGGAGAAACTTGATGTGGACTGTTATCAACAGCTCTGTGGGAGATCATCACCTTGAATATTACAGATGAGGTAGAAAGACATTTTATCTATGTGTACAATGTTGTATTTCTTTCTCACGTTTTATCAAAAGCGATTTAAAGTATGTGCATTTAACCATTAGGATACAAACCCAGACCCTAGTACATCGGTTCTAGCTGAAATATGTGGTGCTTCATAAAAAACACAAAACATTCATAACAGTACGCTTCTGCTCCTCATTAATGCTGCTCCTGATGTCCCCAGCAGCAACATGGTGGAGATCTGCAGCTTCATGCTGGTCAACTGGAAGACAACTGATTAAGATTAAAAGATAAAGATTAAGATCCATTTATCCATCCCAAACACATGCACAGACATGCAAAGGCACACTCATGCAGGTAGGGAAATTTAATCTCTGCTTTTTACCCATCTGGTGCAGGACACACAGAGCAGTGAGCGACCATGTACGGCGCTCGGGGAGCAGATGTTGGGGGATTGAGGTGCCTTGCTCATGGGCACTAGAGAGGGTAGGGAGACTCTTGGATTTTTGGACAGATCAATCCAGGTTCGACTTTTGTTGTATCTCCATGGAGTCGAACCAAAGACGAACCAGAGACCTTCTCTGCCCATAGTCCAAGTTTCTGCCACTCCATCACCGCCTCTCCTCATGCATCATCAAACTAGTAATCTACACATCACTCCATGCGTTGCTCCCTTAACTACAGATGGCCTACGAATGTCATGGAGTTTTACAGTGAATTAGACAGTTTAGGTATGATTTTAATCTCCACACATCAGTGTTGTAAACAGTTCTCAAATTAATTATAGAATTATGTTTTCACACACTGAGAGAAGTGGAAAGACTTGATGTGGACTGTTATCAATAGGTCTGTGGGAGATTATCACCTTGAATAGTACTGATGAGGTAGAAAGACATTTTATCTATTTGTACAATGTTGTATTTCTTTCAGTACTTTTATCAGAAGGGACTTAAAATATGTACATTTAACCATGAGGATACAAACCAAGACCACAGTACAACGGTTCTATCTGAAATCTGTTGTGCTTTATACACAACACAAAACATTCTTTAACAGTGCGTTTTTTTCTCTTCATAGATGAAGAACTGCAGCACCTGATGTCCTCAGCAGCAACATGGTGGAGATCTGATTTGATACACTTTAGATAAGAACCCAGTGTTTTATATTTCTGCTTTGCCATAAGAGACAGAACATGGTCATCACAGCTGTGTCCTTCAGGCTTGTCCGTCCCTAATAAAATGATAGGAAACATGAAAGTGATCGTCATTATTGTAGAGGAAGAGTTACATATGAACAAAGTGTGTAATCTTATTTTCTGTGGATATTCAACTGTGTATTTGAATATGCTTTTGGATTAAAACGTGCACTACCATGACAATGAATGTTTAGTATGGAGCTATTTCACATTAAAAGTATTGCATTATAATTTAATACATTATGTATTATGTGCAATACTTTGATTGTTTGTATTAGTAATGCATTATGTGCAATACTTTGATTGTTTGTATTAGTAATGAAAACAGGTCTGTACCTGGAGTCAGTGTTCAGTCTGGTTGGATTCAAGTTGTGTCTCATGCTGGACATGCTAGAGGAACATTTAACACAAATACACAGATATGTAAAGTCATACGTGTGCCAGGTCAACTTTTTAACAGACTTTTACATAGTAAAAATAAAATATGACTTCAAAGTTAAATCATTTCAGCTAAGGAAATAGGTAGTGCATATTAGCCTACAATTCTGTATGATACTGTCTGTTCTATTAAAGTTACAAGGCTTTGATTTACTCATATTTAACAAAAGAATTCAGTGAAGTGTGTCTGAGATTAGCGATTTAAAGAGTGAAGGTGGCAGACACGGTTACTTTTCACTGTAACACGTTACAACACTACTCTGAAGAAAGAGCTTTAGGACACGTAATGCTCCTTTGAACAGCTTCTCTTGCAATGCAGATGTGACGTTAAACACTCAGGTTTCAGCTAGTTCCTTGAGCCTACACACAGTCTCCTTTCTCAGATTAATCCTTATAAATTAACGCTTTTCTCTGCTTGGTGGACCTGGGTTCATAGTGTTGTGTCGGTAACAGCTAGCATTGGCTTCGAACCCGTTCGCAGCTGGTATGTAGTTTCCGGATTAGCGTCGCTAAGCTAGCACGCCTGATTCAAAGGCACCCTGCAAATCACTGCAAACACATGTAAATAAAATACTCCACGTGACTTACCACAGAAACGGGAGCGCAGTCGGCGTTAATGTGTCCGTCAGATGAACAAGCAGAACATCAAACTGTGCTACTGATACGATTTGTGTGTGAAGAGGAAGGAGAAGCTGGAAAGAGAAGCTCCGTGTGTCATGTGTCATAAAATAGAACAAGTAACGTTCTGGCGCACTAATTAGCTCTAACTATAAGCTTTATCAAAAAGGAAGGTTTTGAGCCTACTTTTAAACGAACAGATGGTGACTGCCTCCCGAACTGAAAGTGGTAGATTATTCCACAGCCGAGGGGCTTGATGGCTAAAAGCTCTGGCTCCTACTCTACTTTTAGAGAATTTAGGGACGACAAGTAGGCTTGAATTCTGGGAGCGGAGTGCTCTAGTGGGTTTATAAGGTATTAACAGCTCTTTAAGGTATAAAGGCGCTATATTATTAAGGGCCTTGAAGGTGAGGAGGAGAATTTTAAATTCTATTCTAGATTTAACTGGAAGCCAGTGTAGCGATGCTAATATTGGAGAAATGTGCTCTCTTCTCTTTGTTCTCGTCAGGACACGTGCTGCAGCATTTTGGACAAGCTGTAGAGTCTTTAACGACTTCCTGCTGGAGCCTGATAATAATGAATTACAATAGTCCAGTCTCGATGTAACAAAGGCGTGGACTAGTTTTTCTGCATCTTTTTGTGAAAGGACATGTCTAATTTTTGAAATATTACGCAAGTGGAAAAAAGCGGTCCTAGAAATTTGTTTTAAGTGACTATTAAAGGATAAATCAGGATCGAAGATCACTCCCAAGTTCCTGACTGTTTCATTGGAAGCAAGGGCAATGTCGTCTAGCGCAGCTATATCATTAGATAATGCATCTCTAAGGTGTTTGGGGCCAAGTATTATAACCTCTGTTTTGTCTGAGTTTAATAAGAGAAAATTGCGGGTCATCCAGGTTTTTATGTCCTTGAGACATGTTCGAAGTTTAG
The DNA here is from genome assembly GCF_949316205.1 of Platichthys flesus. Classification (NCBI taxonomy): domain Eukaryota; kingdom Metazoa; phylum Chordata; class Actinopteri; order Pleuronectiformes; family Pleuronectidae; genus Platichthys; species Platichthys flesus. Next base: position 2,461,663 of record NC_084948.1, on the reverse strand, counting down.
TTAATTGATTACTTTGTTCAGGTTTTATTGACAAATATAACTGGGTGTCATCCGCATAGCAGTGGAAATTTACCGAGTGTGTCCTGATAATGTTTCCTAGTGGAAGCATATATAATGAGAATAAAATTGGGCCGAGCACAGAGCCCTGTGGAACACCATGATTAACTTTGGTGCGCACAGATGACTCATCATTAATTTGCACAAATTGGGAGCGATCAGAAAAATACGATTTAAACCAGTTAAGGGCGGTTCCATTAATGTTAATTAACTGTTTTAGTCTTTGTAATAAAATTTGATGGTCAATTGTGTCGAATGCTGCACTGAGATCTAACAGAACGAGGACAGACACAAGTCCCTGATCTGAGGCTATTAAAAGGTCATTAGTGACTTTTGCCAAGGCTGTCTCTGTACTGTGATTGGCTCTAAACCCCGATTGAAAGTCTTCATATATATTATTTTCCTGGAGAAACTCACACAGCTGATTGGCTACCACTTTTTCTAAGATTTTAGAAATGAAGGAGAGGTTAGATATTGGTCTGTAATTGGCTAAAACCTCTGGGTCTAGGGTGGGTTTTTTGAGTAGGGGTTTGATGACAGCTATTTTAAAAGACTGTGGTACATAACCTGATGATAATGACAGATTGATAATGTTAAGTAACGAACTATCAATTAGGGGCAGAATCTCTTTAAGTAAGTTGGTAGGAATGGGATCTAAGATACAGGTTGTTGGTTTAGAACCTGAGATTAATTTGGTAAACTGATCACGGGTGATCAGAGAGAAGCTGTCTAAGTAATGGGTAGGATTCTCAGCCGTTTCTGAGATCTCTGTTGTTGGGAGGGTATTAGTGCCAATTGAGGGCAGGAGATGGTTGATTTTATTTCTAATAGTTTGAATTTTATCATTAAAAAAGGTCATAAAGATATTGCTATTTAGGGATGGAGGAATACTGGGTTCGGTGGAGGTGTGACTCTCTGTCAGCCTGGCTACAGTGCAGAAGAGAAACCTGGGGTTATTTTTATTCTCTTCTATTAGTTTTGAATAGTAGGCGGCTCTTACTTTGTGGAGAGCCTTTTTATATTCTTTAACACTATTCTTCCAGTCTATGAGGTTTTCAACATTGTTGCTGGACCGCCACTTCCTTTCTAGTTTTCTTGATAATTGTTTTAACTCATTTGTCTGGGAATTATACCACGGAGCTAATTTACTATGTTTGACATTTTTCTTTTTTAGAGGCGCTATTGAGTCTAATGTTAATCGTAATGAGTCTGCAGAGCTATCGACGAGGTGGTCGATCTCAATGGAGCTCAGGGTTTCAAAGAATTTGTTGTTTATATCTACTGCTAATACGGGTTTAAATGTAATTGGGATTATTTCCTTAAATTTAGCTACAGCACTATCAGGTAGACATCTAGAAAATGAATTTTTTATTAGTGGCATATATTCAGTTATTGAAAAATCAAAGGTTATTAAATTATGGTCTGATAGAACTGGATTGCGCGGAAGTACTGTTAAATTTTCAATTGCGACACCGTACGATAATACAAGGTCAAGTGTGTGGTTACCACAATGAGTAGGTTTGTGCACACACTGACTGAAACCAATATAGTCTAGTATTGAAATAAATGCTACGCTAAGGCAATCTTTATTATTATCAACATGAATATTAAAGTCACCAACAATAATAATTTTATCGGTCTTTAGGACTAAGTTTGATAAAAACTCAGGGAATTCCTTTAAAAATTCAGTATAAGCCCTGGGAGCACGGTAAACTACAGCAAATATGATTGGCTGTTGGTGGTTCCTGGATTGGCGTGGAAGACTAAGAACCAGACATTCAAATGACTTGTAGCTGAGTTTAGGTTTAGGATTAATTGATAGACTGGAGTTAAAAATAGCAGCAACTCCACCTCCTCGCCCAATTTCTCTAGGAACCTGTGAATTGATATGACTGGGGGGAGTAGATTCATTTAGACTGACATAATCATCAGGATGCAGCCACGCCTCAGTGAGGGACAATAAATCTATGTTGTAATCAGAGACTATTTCATTAACTAAAAAAGCCTTTTTTTCCAGTGATCTAATGTTTAAAAGACCACATTTAAAAGTCTGGGTTTCCTGTATTGTTTCAGAGGTTGTTTTAATTTGTATTAAATTTTTGTGTGGAGTTCTCGCTCTATTATTGTTTAATTTCAATAATTTAACCGGACGGTGAACAGACACAATCTCTATGGGGTTTTGTGACTGATCCAGAGGGAGCGCAGAGAAGTGTTTAGCACTGCAGCTCTGCTTCCTGGTCCCAACTATGGGTTGTCATGTTATAGACTTAGTAATATTCCTAGATAAGAGAGCTGCTCCATCCCAAGTGGGATGAACGCCGTCTCTCCTAACAAGACCAGGTTTTCTCAAAAAAGTTAGCCAATTATCTATAAAGCCCACGCCGTTTACAGGACACCACCTCGACAGCCAGCGGTTAAAAGACAACATGCGGCTAAACATGTCATCACCTGTTGTATTAGGGAGCGGGCCAGAGAAAACTACTGTGTCCGACATCGTTTTAGCAAAAGCACACACCGACTCAACATTCAATTTAGTGACCTCCGACATACGAAGCCGGGAGTCGTTGCTGCCGACGTGAATTACGATTTTATTGTATTTACCTTTTTTAGATTTAGCCATTAACTTAAGTTTAGATTCGATGTCGCCGGCTCTGGCCCCTGGGATACAATTAACTATGGTCGCTGGTGTCGCTAACCTGACGTTTCTCAGAACCGAGTCGCCAATAATCAGAGTTTGTTTATCAGCGGGTGCCTCGCTGAGTGGAGAGAATCTATTTGAAACGTGAGCTGGTGGCTCTTTAATCGTGGGCTTTCTAAGTCTAGCACTATGCCCCCTCTGGAACGTCACCCATCTGCCCTGGGCTCCCGGCTGCACGGGACTAGTCTGGGGACTGCTCGTTAAGGCTAAGCTACGTGCTAAGCTAGGTGGCTCCGCGGCTAGCGGGAGCCGGCTAACTACAGCTAACGGAGTTTCTAAGCTGCTGAGCCGAGCTTCTAAGTCGCTAAGCCGAGCCTCCATCGCTATCAACACACTACACTTATTACATGTACCACTACTGTTAAGGGAGGCAGAGGAGTAGGTAAACATTAGACACTCGGAGCAAGAGAGAGCAGTAGAGCAACAGGGAGAGAGAGAAGACATCGCTGCTATATAGCTACGAAGGTGAGCTCAGACAGAACACAGAATCACTAAGCACGATAGAATAAGGGTTGGTATGTGCGAGTGTTTAACTACAGACCTGTGATTTTAGCCGTAGTGCTACAGGGAAACAGCAGAGCGAATTAGCTCCGCTTGTGTTTTGATGGCGTTTCATCAAACTTTAACGCCACACCACGGTCAGACGGTTTTGCTAAAACGTAATCCTTCAATAACTTTAGATCTCCAATTTGTTGTGATGATGATCTTCTAAATTTGAAAGTGATCTGATGAAAGCTGTACGACAAGTACATTAAAGAAAAAATGTGGAATATGACCTAAATGGCCACTAAAGTCAAACTGCCGGGCTTCCTGTTGCGTTATTCATAATGCACTGATTGACTTTTTTGTGCATCTTGTCATGATACACAATAGTGTATGTTTTTTTTGAGGATCGGTGAATGCTAAATGAGGGGCTTTTCCGTAGGTGGCGCTCTTGAGCCATTTTGCCATGCCCTTTTCAAAATACTCCAGAATACGTAATTTTACGCCGCCTTCGAATTTGCTGCAAACTCCTACAACTTTTTGAGCACATTAAAGCCCTCAAAAAGCCAATGAGTTTAAACAGAGAAAAATAATAATAACTAGGGCTACGTTGTAGCACTAACGGGCCCGAGCACAGGCAATTTCAAGTCTGTTGCGGTCGGGGAAGAGAGAACGTTCGATGACCAAGCGCTCGTCTCAGCGTTGCATGATTTGCGCACTGCTGCAAGATAAACGCTTCACTTCCTGTAGCCAGCAGGTGGCGCTATGATTTTAAGTCATGGTGTCTTTGTTGATGTCATCAGGTCGCGCTTCTTGTCTTACATGTGTAGTTTGAACTCGATTGGACCAAATATGTCCAAGATACAGAAGCTTGTGTTTTGATGGCGTTTAGTCACATTTTGACGCGTCGCCACGGTCACACGGTGTGGCGAAAAATTTATCTTTCAATAACTTTAGATCTCCATCTTGTTGTGATGACACTCGTCTAAATTTTCAGTTGATCTGATGAAAGCTCTCCAAGAAGTACTTGAAAATGAAAAACATGGAATATGGTCCAAATCGAAAATGGCGGGGTTCCTGTTTTGTTTTTCAAATTGCTCCGAGCGCGTTTTTTGTGCATCTGGTGATGATACACAACTGTCTTCAATTTCGTGAGGATCAGTGAATTCTAAATGAGGTGTTTCTCCATAAATGAGGGGAAGCTCCGTTGGTGGCGCTGTTGAGCCATTTTGCCACGCCCATTCTTTAAAACCATCTGAATATCTTCAAGGGAGGGGGGCTGATGATACACACATGTAGTTTGAGGGAGATGGACCCATGAACACGGAAGTTAAAGCGTTTTCGTGTGTCATGGCGAGCTGATGTGACGCCCCGCCACAGTCAGACAGTGTGACGAAAAGTTGTTTCTTTGATAACTTTAGATCTCCATCTTGTTGTGATGACACTCGTCTAAATTTTCAGTTGATGTGATGAAAGCTGTACGAGAAGTATATCAAATTAAAAGATTATGAAATATGACCAAAATGGCCACGAAATCGAAAATGGCGTGCTTCCTGTTGCGTTTTTCATAATACTCCCCCGGTGCGTTATTTGTGCATCTGGTGATGATACACAACTGTCTTCAATTTCGTGCGGATCAGTGAATGCTAAATGAGGTGTTTCTCCGTAAATGAGGGAAAGCACCGTTGGTGGCGCTGTTGAGCCATTTTGCCACACCCATTTCCAAATACCCCAGAATACGTAAATTTCCACGAGGCCCATAATCTGCCCTATAGATGTTGAATGCATTCTGTAGTGAGAACACATTCAAGCACATGTCCTACACCTCCATGAGAGGGGGGAGGGGTGAGAAGGGGGAGGGATGAGAGGGGTGAAAGGGGGTGGGGTAAGATGGGGGCGGGTGAGAGGGGGGCGGGGCCTTCAAAACAGGTTGATCTGAGGAGGTCTGTTTTAGACAGAGTAAAAAGGTGCTGTTTTAAATTATCCTTGGGGTATTTTTACCAAAATATTTTACAGACATTTCATTAAGACCCCAAGGAACCATATCAACTGTGGTGAAATGGAAATAATATGTCCCCTTTTAAGCGAATATGTCCCCTTTAAGCATTTTCGTGTGTCATGGTGAGCTGATTTGACGCCCCGCCACAGTCAGACGGTGTGTCGAAAAGTTGTTTCTTTGATAACTTTAGATCTCCATCTTGTTGTGATGCCACCCGTCTAAATTTTAAATTGATGTGATGAAATCTCTCCGAGTAGTACATAAAAACATAACACGTCTTAAAAACAAGACATTTCCTGTTGCCACCAGGGGGCGCTGTGATTGTAAGTCACAATTTCTGCACCGATGTCTTCTGGTCGCGACTCTTGTCGTATGTGTCTAGTTTGGACTCAACTGGACAAAATGTGTCTGAAATATGGAAGCTTGTGTTTTGATAGCGTTTCATCAAACTTTAACGCCACACCACGGTTTTGCTAAAACGTAATCCTTCAATAACTTTAGATCTCCAATTTGTTGTGATGACGATCCTCTAAATTTGAAGTTGATCTGATGAAAGCTGTACGACAAGTACATCAAAGAAAAAATATGGAATATGACCAAAATGGCCACTAAAATCAAACTGGCGGGCTTCCTGTTGCGTTATTCATAATGCACTGATGGACTTTTTTGTGCATCTAGTCATGATACACAATAGTCTATGTTTTTTTTGAGGATCGGTGAATGCTAAATGAGGGGCTTTTCCGTAGGTGGCGCTCTTGAGCCATTTTGCCACGCCCTTTTCAAAATACTCCAGAATACGTAATTTTACGCCGCCTTCGAATTTGCTGCCAACTCCTACAACTTTTTGAGCACATTAAAGCCCTCAAAAAGCCAATAAGTTTAAACAGAGAAAAATAATAATAATAATAATAATAATAATAATCATTTCAATTTCAATAGGGCCTCCCACCGATTTCGGTGCTCGGGCCCTAATAATCATTTCAATTCCAATAGGGCCTCCCACCGATTTCGGTGCTCGGGCCCTAATAATAATAATAATCATTTCAATTTCAATAGGGCCTCCCACCGATTTCGGTGCTCGGGCCCTAATAATCATTTCAATTTCAATAGGGCCTCAAACCGATTTCGGTGCTCGGGCCCTAATAATCATTTCAATTTCAATAGGGCCTCCCACCGATTTCGGTGCTCGGGCCCTAATAATCATTTCAATTTCAATAGGGCCTCCCACAGATTTCGGTGCTCGGGCCCTAATAATAATAATCATTTCAATAGGGCCTCCCACCGATTTCGGTGCTCGGGCCCTAATAATAATCATTTCAATTTCAATAGGGCCTCCCACCGATTTCGGTGCTCGGGCCCTAATAATAATAATAATAATCATTTCAATTTCAATAGGGCCTCCCACCGATTTCGGTGCTCGGGCCCTAATAATAACTAGGGCTACGTTGTGGCACTAACGGGCCCGAGCACAGGCGATGTCAAGTCTGTTGCCATCGGTGAAGAGAGAGCGTTCGATGACCAAGCGCTTGTCTCCGTGTTACTTGCGTTTGAGCACTAAAGCAAGGATAAACGCCTCACTTTCTGTAGCCAGCAGGGGATGCTATCGTTTTAAATCATGGTGTCTTTGTAGATGTCATCAGGTCGCGACTCTTGTCTTACATGTCTGGTTTGGACTGGATTGGACCAAATATGTCCAAGATACAGAAGCTCATGTTTTAATGGCGTGTAATCAAACTTTGACGTCACACCAAGTATACACCGTGAGACAAGAAATCAATCTTTTAATAACTTTTCATCTCCATCTTGTTGTGATGACACTCAACTAAATTTCATGTTGATCTGATGAAAGCTCTACAACAAGTACATCAAAGTAAAAGTATGGAATATGGCCAAAATGGCTACCAAATCCAAAATGGCGGGCTTCCTGTGTGGTTAAGCATATCTTTCCAAGAGACTTATTTCTTTGTCATGAAAAGACACATGTCACTATCGATTTTTGTAGATGTAGACCAATCATAGTGCCGGGGCTGCCCTTTAGGGGGCGCTAGTCAGTTATTTTGACACGCCTATTCCTTAAAACTATCTGTATAGCTTCAGGGGTGGGCTGTTGATACACACATGTAGTTTGAGGGAGCTGGACCCATGAACACAGAAGTTACAGCAATTTCGTGTGTCATGACGAGTTGAACTTGATGACACGCCATTAATAATCCGCATGATGAAAGTCACAGTAATCGTAAGCCTACATTATCAATGTCTTGAGACCCCTTTGACACAGTTTGACATGGTTTCATGAAGTGGATGAGGAGAAATACATCCAAGTGTAAAATGTACCAAAAACAAGACATTTCCTGCTGCCACCAGGAGGCGCTGTGATTTTAAGTCACAATATCTTGTAGATGTCTTCAGGTCGCGACTACTGTCGTACATGTGTAGTTTGGAGTCGATTGGACCAAATATGTCTGAGATAGAGAAGCTCGTGTTTTGATGGCCTTTCATCAAACTTTGACGCCACGGTCAGACAGTGTGACGAAAAGTTTATCTTTCAATAACTTTTGGGGAGAGCGTGGCCTAGGGGATAGAGCGGGTGCTCTGCAACAAGAAGGTCGCCGGTTCAAATCCCACTCTATCCCATCTGCATGCCTAAGTGTCCTTGGCAAGATACTGAACCCCTAGATGGCCCCTCATAAAATGATGAGTGTTCTAAAAATGTAAGTCGCTTTGGATAAAAGCGTCAGCTAAATGACATGTAATGTAATGTAATAATGTAATCTCCATTTTGTTGTAATGGCAGTCGTCTAAATTTTAAGTTGATATGGTGAAAACTCTACGAGAAGTACATCAAAGTAAAAATATGGAATATGACCAAAATGGCCACTTAATCCAATATGGCGGGCTTACTGTTCATTTTTTCATAATGGTCATTGAGGCTTTTTTGTGCATCTTGTCATGATACACAACTATCCTCATTTTCGTGAGGATCAGTGAATGCTAAATGAGGGGCTTTTCCGTAGGTGGCGCTGTTCAGCCATTTTGCCACACCCATTTCCAAATACTCCAGAACCACTTTCTAATTTAATGCAAAATTTTACAACTTTTTGAGCATGTTTAAAAATTCTCAGAATAATCCTTTCAATCTCAATAGGGCCTCTCACCAGAGGTGCTCGGGCCCTAATAATCATTTCAATTTCAATAGGGCCTCCCACCGATTTCGGTGCTCGGGCCCTAATAATCATTTCAATTTCAATAGGGCCTCCCACCGATTTCGGTGCTCGGGCCCTAATAATAATAATAATAATCATTTCAATTTCAATAGGGCCTCCCACCAATTTCGGTGCTCGGGCCCTAATAATCCTTTCAATTTCAATAGGGCCTCTCACCATTCGGTGCTCGGGCCCTAATAATAATCCTTTCAATTTCAATAGGGCCTCTCACCATTCGGTGCTCGGGCCCTAATAATCATTTCAATAGGGCCTCCCACCGATTTCGGTGCTCGGGCCCTAATAACAATAAAAATCCTTAAGAATTCAATAGGGCCTCACACCAATTTCGGTGCTCGGGCCCTAATAAGGGACAAAGAGGGGAGATATGTCATCGTAATGGGAAAAATTGACAATAATATAGTTTATTTGGTTAATGTCTATGTGCCACCCGGTAGTGATACAACCTTTCTGAAATCAGTGTTTGAAATTATAGTCTTGGAAAATGAAGGGACCCTGATTTGTGCAGGGGATTTTAATATAATCTTGAATCCTAAACTTGATACAACCAATGCTAAAAGAAATAAGACACAATTATCAAAACTTGTCAATATCTCACTAATTGAACTGGGGATGTTTGATGTGTGGAGGGAACTCCACCCTTTAGAGAAGGACTACACGCATTATTCTGCTCCTCATTCCGTTTACTTTCGAATAGATTACTTTTTTATGAATACAGCAGACAGACATAGAATACAAGATTGTAGTATTGGGATAGCTGATCTGTCTGACCATAGTATAGTCTATCTTAACATTAAATTGGAGGCAAGGAAGAAAAATTCACTCTGGAAATTAAATGCAGGTATGTTAAATAATCGGGACACAAAAGAGGGAATTAAAAAAGAAATTAAAAATTGCATAGAAGAAAATATAGACAGCCCTGTTGATGATACCATTCTTTGGGATACGGTTAAAGCGGTTATGAGAGGGAGATTGATATCAAGGGCAGCATACCAAAATAAAATTAGAGAGGAAGAATATAAAAATTTGATTAATCAATTAAGAATACTGGAACAGAAACATAAAAACCATGAGGATGGAGCCCTTCTACATCAAACAAACATTATAAGACGACAGATAGACGACAATTAAATAATGAGATTGAGAAAAAACTGAGATTTACTAAACAAACATATTATGAATCGGGCCCCAAAGCGGCTAAATACTTGGCTAGACGCCTTAAGGTGCAGCAAGCTGCTAATACGATACACAAGATCAGAGACCCCTTAACAAAAGAAATTTTATTTAAACCAGAGGAAATAGAAAAGGTCTTCAAAGAATACTATGAAAACCTGTACTCTCAGCCCCCAGCAAAAGAAAAACACGAGATGAAAGAACTTCTCAATTCATTGGACTTACCGGCTATTGGAGAAGATCAAAATAGAAAATTAAATTCTGCTATTACTAAAAAGGAATTAGACAGTGCTATTAGCAGATTAAAATTGAACAAATCACCAGGCAGTGATGGCTATCCGGGCGAGTGGTATAAAACATTTAAAGAGGAATTATCTCCACTTCTTCTGAACTCCTTTAATGTAACTCTGACAGGGGGTAAAGTGCCCCCCTCTTGGAAAGAGGCGGTGATCTCAGTGATACTAAAGGGAGGTAAAGAAAAGGAATTATGTGAATCTTATAGACCTATCTCGATTTTAAATGTAGATTATAAGATTTTCACGTCAATCATCTCTAAAAGGTTGGAAAATGTTATGTCTGATTTGATCGATGAGGATCAATCAGGATTCATTAAGGGGCGACAGACTCAGGACAATATTAGACGTACTCTACATATCATAGATCACATCCAGAAACAGGGACTGGAAGCAGTATTAGTGAGCCTTGATGCCGAGAAGGCCTTTGATTGTGTCAATTGGGAATTTTTATATCAGGTACTGGAGAAATTAGGTTTTCAGAAACAGTCAATACAATGTATCCAAAGCCTTTACAAAGAACCCACAGCAAGGATAAAAATCAATGGCCACTTAACCAATAGTTTCAATCTACAAAGAGGCACTCGCCAGGGATGCTGCCTTAGCCCCACTCTATTTGCCATATTTATAGAACCTTTAGCACAGCTGATCAGACAGGATAGCAGTCTGAAGGGAATCCAAATAGGAAAACAGGAACACATCATAGGACTTTTCGCCGATGATGTTATTGTGACTCTGCTGCACCTAGATAAAACCTTTTCTAACCTGATGGCAATATTAGATGACTTTGGTAAATACTCTGGCTATAAATTAAACATGGCAAAAACACAAATCCTCACTTTCAATTACTCTCCTAATAAAGAAACCAGAGAAAAATACAAAATTAAATGGAAGGCTAAAGTATTAAAATATCTTGGAGTGACATTAACAAAAACTCTTGGCAACAAGTCTGAAATCAACTATAAACAGGTCAACGAAAATAGTATGCGATTTGTAGTATGCGGAAGCTGCCCGCAATATGAAGCCAGATGGAAAGACATTGAAGTCAATATAGAGACCTCTCCAATCCAAGCAGTGTTGGGGGACACAGCGAATAAAATGCGCCAAGAAAGCAACAATGATATTATCAAACAGACCCTGGGTATTTGGAATAAGATGGTGAAAGACTACAAAATGGAGGGAGACGCAAAGATTTTGACTTGGCCTGCTCTGGATCACAAATTTAAACCAGGAACAAATGATATTGGCTTCAGACAGTGGTGGGACGAGGGTATAACAGCTATATGTACACTCACACAGGGTGGGCACTTCAAGAGTTTTGAACAATTACAAAAGGAATTTGATCTAGATAATAAAGATTTTTTCAGATATTTGCAAATTAGGGATTACTTTGATAAAAAAATTAAACCAGAACTATCTGTAGAGGGTAATGCAGTGGTTGAAATCCTAGTTGAAGCCTATAAAAAAAGAGTGATAAAACTATTTCCAAAATATATCAGGGCCTACAGAAACAAAATGGAGAAAATACAGGATATGTTAAAGCAAAATGGGATAAGGAATTAAACATAGAAATATCACAGGAGGATTGGTGTTCTATGTGGAAAGCACAGCATTCATCCACAGGCTCAAGGAAGTGGAGAGAATTTGGTTGGAGGAACTCAATTCGTTATTTTATAACACCATATATTAAAAGTAAGCAAATTCAGTTAAAGGAACCGTGCTGGAGGTTGTGCGGAAACACGAACGCCCATCACTCTCATATTTTTTGGCTATGCCCAAAAATTCAGATATTTTGGGGGAAAATATGTCTGTCTTTAAGTAAAATCCTGGGATATGAAGTCACAAACAATGTAAAGGTGCTTTACTTCTGTATTTTAAAGGATGTCATCTCAGGAAAAGATTTGTATCTGTGTAAAATATTGCTCCTGGCCTGTAAGAAAACAATCACTAAGAACTGGTATCAAGCGGACACTCCAAACCTCAAACAATGGATGGACATAGTAAAACAGATTAAGACAATGGAAAAAATTACTTTCTCTCTCAGATCCAGAGGAGCGATTTTCCCAAGTAAATGGGAGAAATGGACTACCTTTATTGAAGAATTAGATGATGCTCCACTATCAGGATAAGCTTTGGACAATCAAAGAAAATATGTATAAAACTGTTATACTGGTGCGCCCCCTCGTTATTGTTTATGTTTTTGTACTTGTATTGTGTGTATGTCCTTTAAAAATGTGAAAAGACTAAAATAAAAAGTAAAAAAGAAAATAAATTATAAGGGGATTTCAAGTTAAGCATTTTCATGTCAGGCATTATATTCATAATACGCTAACAGATGTAGACCAGTCAGCATTTTCCCTTTTACTTAAATACTACTTAATACTACTAGTGGCTTGATCGGATTCTACTTTTGTTTGCTCTACACTTGCAAATGACCACATCCAGTCTCAGAACATTAACAAATGCATCATTTTTCACTTTATATTAAATTTTTTCTTATAAACCTTTGACAATAATTAAATCAGGAGAGACCTTGATTCAACATTTTAACAACATTTATTGGCATGCGCAAAGACAGTAATGTGAATGTTAAATAGTTTTTGTCATTTGAGACCCCTATGTGATGTCATCTGCATTACAAGGTGGTGAAGCAGATTGTAGTATAGATATCCCACCGGGTTCTAGAAACTGGTGTTGGATGAGGATCCAGATAATGATGATGATGATTCGGAAGAGAGGAGAATGGATTTAAGGTTTGACAGCAGTCGCATGATTGGCTGGAAGAGACTGACGCAGTATCTGATTGGCCATTTAGAAACACCCACAATCAGCTGATCAATAAGCAAAGAGAGAGTGAGAGATTTGAGCTTGAATGAATGGGGGTAAAGTCTTCATGACTGAACTTATGCTGAGCTTCACAAATAACAGCCCAATGGAGCAATAATTCATATTTAATTTCCTTCACATATCAATTGCTCTTTCTATAAAGCGTCATTATTCGCTACATTGGCAGTGTATTTCTTAAGATGTCCTGACCCTGTAATAGCTTAATGATGCCAAAGTCATTGCATCAGCATGGCGATATAAATGAATATCTGCATGCTGCAATACAAATACACATACAAATACTAATACAATACAAATGTATGTGTGCAAACTGCAGGCTTCATTACATCAGCTGGATGTAACCTCCTTTTCTGGCTCAGATGTCATTTCTTGTCAGAGGAATGGGTTCCCAGGAAGTGCAGAACAGATGTCAATGGTATATTGCAAAACAATACAACCATTATACATGTACAGCTTACCAATTTCTGAAAGTAAACGAAAATATGAATACGAAAATATCCCCAATTATTCCAATTTGACTATCAGAGCAACAGATATATCCATGATTGTTTGAGTGTGAAATATGCATTTGTCTCGCACGTGTTTACTTATGTATCTTTTCACACACAGGCTACATGTTTCGTTATATACATACATGTTTCTTATTTAACTCTCCTCATTATCGACAAGAAGACTGGATCACGGCCAACTAATCCAGTGATATGTTATCATATCTTTGCTAATAAAGCAAAGTCCAACAAAATTGGGGGTAGGTGGTAAGTTATCATCCTCTTGATATTTTCTGGTGTGTAAAAATATATATTTTTAGTTACACACACTGAAGTGAATGTAAGGCAGATGATCACATATTATAACAGCATAAAAATCCTTTATCTCTACAATTAAAACACCATGGAATAAACAGTAGTGCAGACTAAGCCTTTTATAAGCCTGTTTACAAGTTTCACGTCTCTGTTATGTGTAGCAGAAAATGAATGAAAAGTAATTTCCCTGAGAAATTTCGCCGGAAACTGAGCAAAGGGATTCACTTTCTAATCCTCTTTCAAAATGTCCGTAAATGCTTTGGCACTGCTGACAGTAGTCATGTATGTCTAATCTATATAAAACTCCTGCTACATGTTTTACAGGGCCTGCCCTGCTATCCTCCCGCACTGTCCCCATGGCAACATTTCCTCACTAGTATAATCCCACCGAATCTTGCAGCCTGACCGCGCGGTCAGAGCGTAACCTGGGCCGCGTTGCACTTATCAACCATGGCCACATTGCACTGGAAGTCTGCCACTTTCTTTGCAGTGCCAGACAAAACAAAACACTGATCTCTGCAGATCAACCAAACACATCCACGAGCAGAGCCCACAACCGGCACAGCAAGGCAAAGTGCTGCAGCAGCTGGTGTTTTAGTTTAGTTTCATCCATAAATTGGCAATTAAATCACTGTTACACTAGCTGCTACCATGATCAGTTCTTTATGTATTTAGGATCATGTTAATTGTATAGTTTTAACCATAGATATATATAAAGACTAGATGTCTTCCAGCGGAGTCTAGAACGTCATCACTGGCGGCCATCTTTACAAATGGTTTGGTTTCTTACAAACGTTATTAATGTGGTTATAGTTCTGGATGCTTGAACATGTTGAAATCGCAGCTTTTCTCTCCGAAAAATGACTTAATCGTGCAGCTTAGTTGTGTACCACGGCTAGGCTAGGCTAGTACCGGGTAATTTTATATTTATAGGAGAGGCAGAATTGTTCTTTCTTTTCAATATAACTTAAGCTGCACATGATTTAATTGAGGTTTCACATGATTTCAAATCGGGTTGTATTATGATTTCTACAGGAAATTGCTGACTTTATTGCCAGTGGACAAGACCAGCTTCTTCCCGGCTGCAACTGACCCCCATCTGTCTTTGACCCATATCCCCAGGCCTCAATTCTGTGTTACATTTAAGGTCAGGGATGCAAACTAGTCAGTTTTAACCCCCCCCCATGGCAATGAAGTGAATTGTTTGAAATGTGGATTTGTGTCTGCCTTGAGAAGTGCTGCACTGGGAGCATTCACTATTTTCAGCCTATACTATTAGTTTGCATCCCTGCTTTCTTGTGTCCTGTTTTGGCAGAATCATCATAGTAATACAATATTTGCTTTTGAAGGTTCCTATCTGTCCTGGGCTACATCATAAACATTGACATGTTGCTGGCGATGGTTCCTGTACTGATTGAAGGACAGCGATATGTCTTGACCTACAGATTCAGCCAGGACCACTTGGAACTTCTCTTTAACTCCATCAGAGCATCCGGTAGTGTTCATACATTTTATTTACCAACCGCAACACTTGGTGACACAAAGCTTATATTGTTTTCAGTTGGTTGGACAATATGTTTTTTTTTTTCTGAATTGTTTGATAATGTCATTCAACTTAATTTATTTGGAAAGATCATTCAGGGGTGGCTAGTTTGTTTTTTTTAAGCATCAAACATTTTATATTATATCATATATTGAATATCTGTGTAATATACTTGTATATCTTGTTTTTTTTAAGGTGGCTGGAATAACAACCCTAATGCCAGCCAGTTCAAGTACATCTTTAGGAAGCTGTTGGCCCGGTGTGGAGTTGTTAAACCATGCCGAGGCAATGTGACAGCGCAGGATGAGACAGAGTCCCTACCAGCGGTCATCGACACCTCTACAAGCCTATCGGCTGTAGATATGTCCTTTGCAGCAGGAGGAGAGGAAGATCTTCCATCCCCGTTTGCTGACATTCCTGCCATAGCACATGACCACAGCTACCTTCCCATCCGCTTCGATGGTCTTGTGGACAACGCTGTTGTGTACAATTCAGGTAAAGGCTGACTGAATGTCAATTTTGCCTATAACCGATAGAGCCAATAGTCAAATCTGTGGGAAAACAATCTGACGATAGTCCAAAAAGAGAAATGTCCCCTTTATTTCTCCACGCTTATTATTTATTATTATTATTATAAGTTATGATATTATTATACCAACTCAAATTTCAGGATTTGGTGTGCGACGGGCTCTGAAGAAGCTGTCTTGTGATGTCTGCCGTGCCAGCCTGGTGACAGACGCTGCATCTGCCATCAAGGACCAGAGCTACCACCTGTTGTCTCTAAGAAACAATGGAGGCTTGGTGATTCCATCAGAGGGCACAGTGAAGGTCGTCAGGGCAGCAGAGTGGGTCATTCGCCAGGCTTCATCGAGTTTCGGACGATCACGGCCCATCACACTGCTGGAGGTCATGTACATTGTACGGAAGAGGATCGGGTCAGAGGATGTGTTTGTGCTTGGGGAGCACATCGCCGACACGCAGTATGGCATAGACAGCCACCACCATACGCTGCTGACATTAGTTGTGTCAGTGTTTTTTTAAATAAGGCTACACCACATCGCTAACATTACTACACTGAACTTACAAAGCAACAACATGAGACAGCAGCTCAATAACAGTCCTTTTCAAAGGGCATTAGCCAAATGTTACCACGGTTTTACAGAACTGATCTTTGCACCACACTTTTGGTTCCCTGCGCTGTTTTACCGATCAGCGTCAAACATTGTTATTTACAGACGTACAGCTAGGTACTAAAGCAACATATTGTTAGAAAGCTATGGTTTTTCTGATTTCACTGATGTAAACCATTTCAAGATCCGATCACCACAGCCGGTACAATCAACGTCTCAGTCAGACCGGAAATAGAAAAAATAATGTTCACAAACTTGATGCGACTCACCTAAGAATCACCATTATCATATCATATCAGCGTTTTAGGCGTATATCACCAGCCTCTTCAGAGGTTAGTAAATATTATAGATTTTCAATTGATTTCACTGTTTGAGTAATTTGTTATGTCGGTCCTCCATCTGTATACCTCCGAAGTAGTCTAGTTCTCTCTAGAGGGTGGGAATTTTCAACATGCAGCATAAGAACCTTGTGGAAATCTTATGACAGTGTGTGTGAAATGTATGTCAGATATGTCACACAGAAATATGGTACGGCCACTGTCAGTCTTTGATGGCTACAAAGAAGAACCAACAATAAAAGACAGCACTCAACAACTGCGTCGAACAGGTGTTACTCCCGGTATGACTGTTCATGAGACATGATCATCCAATCCAAAAAGGTTGTCAGGCCTGGACTTGGAGGACTCAGATGCAGAGGATTCACGTGCCAGCACACTTTATTGAGATCGGTTCCTCTATGCAGAGTGACAACAGATAATGACATGATATGAAAAAACTTGCTTAATCTATTCAAAAACACTCACTAGGAAAAGGAGTTCTTAAAACATAAAACGCTCCCAACGGAGGTCAAACAAAAGGCTAGGGCAGGAAATCAAAAGCGCTCCCGAAGGAGGAAAACCAAACTATGAAAACGGGACAAAAGAAAAGGCTCACCTAAAAAGGAGGCTCAATAAACTAAATCTCTCTAAACAGAAATCACTCCAAAAGGGAGGAAGAAAAACAGATTACCAAAACAACACAAAAAGAAGCTAAACTAGAAAACTTTAACAAATCAAAAATCACTCTCATGGAGGCAACAGAAAACAACTTATGCAGCGTAGCAAAGATCACGGAAAATCCGACTATGGCTGTGGAAGGGCTTGGGTGAACGAACAAGAACGAAACACTTCGGCACAAGACAAAGGGTAGACGCAGACTATAAGCACATGGGGGTGAAGGGAACAGGTGGAAACAATCCGGAATCAGTGACACATGAGGAAGGGCAAGTGACCTGAAACGAGAGGAGAGTTAGGATTTCAAAATAAAACAGGAAGTTACGAGACAGAAACCCCAAGACAAGACAAACCTCACCGCGGTGTGACAAAGGACCACTTCCTAAACAATAAGGAAAACAAACAACAGTTCTTGGTTTATCTCAGTGATAAACTTGAGAGGGCTGAGTGTATCACAGACCATGCAAAGCACGATGCAGATGTGCTCATTGTCCAAACTGCCATTGCCTCTGCCGGAACTAAAGACACAGTCTTAGTAGGTGATGACATAGACTTGTTAGTACTCTTGCTGCATCATGCTGATCTAAATGCAGTGGGAGCTGTTTCTTGCACCAGAACCGAAGAAAGCAACATAAAACCAGACGGATATGGGGCATAAAGCAGACGAAGGAGTTACTTGGTTCCAAGGTGTGTGACAATATCCTCTTTATCCATGGCAATTTAGGCTGTGATTCTACGTCTCGTCTATTTGGTATAGGAAAGGGAATGGCACTGAAAGAAGTAAAGAATGACACTAGCTTTCTCGAACAAGCTAAGTTGTGCAGCCAGTCACAGGAAAATGTGGGAAAAGGCATCATCATTTCAGCAGGTGAAAAAGCTGTAGTATCACCGTATGGGGGACCTGTACACATCCAGAGTCAGGAAACGGGCAGGAAAGATCACTACAGACCCCTCTCACCCTGGACACAACCTTTTCCAACTCCTCCCCTCTGGTAGGCGCTACAGATCGCTGTTCACCAAAACCACCAGACACAAAAACAGTTTCTTCCCCCTCGCCGTCTCACTACTGAACAGTAAACCCACTCTGGCACTGTGCAATAACTCTGGATCCTTATAATAACCACTGTACAGTTACTCCCGGAATTATATTATATTATATATAATATACATTATAATTATATTTAATTATGTTTACTTATTTCACTCTCACTGGATAATTGTAATCCAGTGAGAGTGAACAGTGCACACCTGCACTTCTTTTCTTAGACCGTCGCACTGTTCGGACTGTTTGTATTGTATTGTTTTGTTTTGTTTTGTTATGTTTGTTTTTGTGATGTGTATTCTGTGTAAGCACCTGAGAGCCACTTTACCCAAATTCACTGTTTGTGAAAACTTACTTGGCCAATAAACCTGATTCTGATCACTGGATATGCTGAGATACAGGCGATTTTGTGATAAAGTAACTCAGAAATCATCTCCAGTGGAACCTCAAACTCTCCCTCCAACGACAATAGCTGCAAAGTTCTATAGTCTTCAGGTCTTTTACCAAATAATGCAGTGGAAAGGGGGAAGTGAATGTATGGACCCAAAAGACTGTGGGTGGCATGTTTTGGATGGGAGATTTATGCCAAAAATGACCGATCAGCCTGCGGCAGCACAAAGTAATGCACATGCAAAACACATGGACTCCCTTGCACTGCCATTTGCAGAGAATGTCGTGGTACTAGCTGCACAAACTCACAGTTGCCTGATTTATCAGATGAATATGACCCAGAGGGGAAGAACTAAGCAAAGAACAAACCAGGAACTGATATAGGGGGTGTCCAGAAAAACATACTAAAAGTCCTAAGAAATCCTCATTGAGGAAATATGTTAGATTTTCCTCAACCTTTCGTGGTGGGGAGGCTTGTGTGCCTCCGTGTCCCTGAAGACCATACCGGCGGGGTAATACCCCTGGCAGGTGTTGTGCAATAGTGCTTGAAAAGAGTTACCATAGAATGGTGTGCCTTTAGGCACTCAATAAATTTGGTTATCAAAATAAAATAGAAAACATTAACATTTAAAATATTAATATTAAATCATAACTTTAACTGGTTAAAGTTCTCGCGGGGCACCACCCTTCATAGAAGGGAAAAGATAGCCAATTTATTGATTAAGATCAGTCTCATTTAGATCTAGTTCAATTAGAAATCTCAATATTTTACCATTAAAGATTATATAATGAACAATGAAGGTTATGGAGTTCTTAACAGTGTAACGGTTGGCAAAATTCACTTATGCAATATTAATGACAGAACATTTACATTCGTAGAGTTCTGCATTCGCGATTCTGTCGAGCCGTGTGCTCAGATGCTGGTTGAAGTTTTCCTGCAGGACATCGCGTCGCTACGAGGAGTTTGGTAGAGCTTGCAGGGCGAGGAGATTTCCTTGAAGGGTGAGCTGTGAGCTGCACCTCTGACCTCCGGTTGTGGGTTGGATAGAGAAGGAAGCTGGATCAGCCAGGCCCCCCCCCCACCTTGGCGATGTAGGAGAAGAGAGGCTGGACAGCCTGCTGGCCTTCGAAGGATTGTAGAAAGAGAGAAAGATCTTGGGGAGACCTCTCTTTATATTGGCCCCGGTGACCTCACAGGTCTTGGAAGAGAGTGACCAATAGGAGTTGACCCTGGTGGCTCTTGACACCTTTGTGTGATATTGCCCAGACCCCAGGACATGCAGCATCCTGTTACATCCTCTGGGAGACTGAGTTCCTTGATTTTCAAAGATCAATGGAACCTGTTGCATCTTGGGGGATTGAGTCCACTCCAGCACATGCGGCATGTTTGTTACAAGTTTGACTGAAAGAAGGCCTGTGGTTTGCACAAAAACCATGTCCCAACACAGGTACTACCAAGGCAGGCAGTTTTCAGGTTAGAGGTCAGTCTAAAAGCAACTTTGACATCTCCCATTGGCAGTAGAATGATTGGATGAAGACTATTTGTCATACATATGAATGGTGTTTCTGCCTATGCAAATTAGGACATATTCAATAAGTGTGTAGCTCATGTGTATATTCAAATTCATTTCAAAAGAAACTTGTAATTTTATTTTCATGTCTACCTTTACCATGTACAATTGTATTGTGGTAGGAGTAAAGGAAAAAATTAAGCCTATTTGAGTGTATTTTGGGCATATTCGATTTTTGTGTATGGCTCATTTGCATATTCTAATTAATTTTCAAAGAAACTTGTAATACCAAAAATGTTACTTGTCATGGGTACTTTCATTGTGTAAAGTTTCATTTTGATAGGAGTATTTTGAACAGACTTTTACAATTAGTCTGTTGTAAAACGCTACTTTGCCTGGACTATTCTGTATGTTGAGTTTTAGTAGCCTATATATTGATTTAACATAAAAACCTTATGCATGTGTGTATTTATTGCCCCTATCTGTTCTGTTTAATGATATTTCCATATGAAAACCCATTGTTGTAATTATAATTAATCATAAGTATACATCTCATTTGTAGAGGGAAATCTTGTACCTATTTTTAAGAACATTATTCTATTTTTTAGAACATAACATAATTATTAATAAGTATGCAGTGTCATAACTACATCTCCAGCATTTATAACAAACCAATCCGTTTAAAAATCGGTTGAAAATTTAGCAAGTTATAGTTAATTAAAAAGTACATGTTCCACTACCAACACAATGTTATGGGTGAGCGAGCTGCCTGTGGCAAGATGGCCGCCATGTGCGGACGTTCGACTCCATTGGCTGGCAACGCGGACGAGACATCTAGTGTTTATATATATATCTATGGTTTTAACCATCCATCTAAAATTCATTTTCAATCCTGCTTTTGTTTTGATGGTCGCGGTGGGGCTGCAGCCAATCAAAGCTGACATTGGTTAAGAGGCGGAGTTCACCCTGGAGAGATCACATCACAGGGCCATTCAACCGTTCACATTCATGTTCACACCTATATACTATTTAGAGTCTCTATTTAACCTAACCCTGACCTGCATGTCTATTGAGTGTGGGAGGAAGCCAGAGTATCCAGTGAAGACCCACGCTTACATGAGGAGAAAATTCTGCATGGAAGATTCCTGGTTTTCGATCCCTCTCTGGCCAGTTTTCCTGTGAGGTGCCGCCCTTTGCATAGTTTTAATTTGTCTGACAAACAAATACCCTTCTTTTCTATTCAAGTTTGACCACACCAATTCTGTTTCTGAGAAGTCGGAAGTCTTAAGTACAGCTGAAAAATATAAACACAGAAATGCAACCTGGTCCTCACCTCTACACACACACATACACACACACACACAGAGAGACACACAGCTCCTTTTCTCCTCATTTCTCATATTTGGGTCACTGTGTCACCTCAGAGGAGACCGAGGTCCTCTCATTAACTCCTGTGATATGAACTAATGCATCACTGTCCACATGGATGCCATGGGGGAGTAAGGAACAGACCCAAGTGAAAAAGAAGTATGATTGGTCTAATGCAATTATGGGGAAGTTTAACCTAGATGATATAGCGGAATTGCCATATTTTATGGCTTTCAATATGGCAATGAATGGGGCACTGAGAGGTAAGGGAAGGCTGTACGTTGATCTGTCAGAGCGGCCATCAATGATTTCCATTTCACAGCCTGGTGAGCACATTCTTTGTGGTCTCGGTAAGAATGGGAGGAGAGAGCGTCACCCTGGGCACTTCATGTGATGGCAGCTGTCATCTACTCTGAGCCATTGACCATTAAACCTCCTTTTGTCATTATTTGATAATTAAGAGATAGTCATTGGTCACAATAATATATATACAAAATAATCGGACAAATGCAAACTAGGCATAAACTACATTTGACCAAGTATTGAGATAAAAAAAATTAATTTGATAAACATAAAGATTGTACAGAATTGAACACAGGCAGGTTGCTGTTCGATGCAAGGGTTCCACTATATAGCCTATCATTCTTTGATATGCTCCGTCGACTTCAAATGCATTTCGAAGGTATTTCGGAAACAGACCAGTCTCTTCAAAGATATGACAAATAAAGGCATCAAGGAACACGGTGCAGAGTGTATTTCAGTTGGAGATAATTCATTTGATACTGAAGCTTTCCATGGCACAAAGCATTGTATTACATAGTTTTTAACAATAAAAGCCTGATTAGATCTCAGAGCAACGTATAGGGGCTATCAATTGATGTGAAAGTAATAGAACGCACATTATAGCCACATGGAAGCCTTTACTTTCATTTCATTGAGATTTATTTGGAAACAAATGGATTCTTTTCTTTGCTGCACTGATGCTGACATGCAGAGCATGATTTACAACAACATGAAGTTTGTAAATATCTCTTCAATGATCGGAGTGCACCACAACTGGAAAACAATCATAATAGATATCAGAGCATGGTTTGTGTTTACTTACATTTGCTTTAGAAAACACGCATATATTGTCTTATTTATTGGTAATGATTTTGTTTTATTTACACTGAACAGTTGTTTCAAAAGCTACCAAAGAAACATTTTGCAGGATGGGTGTCAAATTAAAACCTACATGCAAGTTTCAACATTAGATTACATGTCATTTAGCTAACGCTTTTGTCCAAAGCGACTTATGAGGGGCCATTTTTAGGGATTCAGTATCTTGACAAGGACACTTAGGCATGCAGATGGGAAAGAGTGGAATTCGAACCGGCAACCTTCTTGTTGCAGAATCCCCGCTCTATCCCCTAGGCCACGCGCTCCCCATCAGATCAGTTGCTATATTCCCTGTCAGAACTTGACTTGTAAGCTTGACTCCGAGTTTCTTTACCTCAACTTTTCATTCTCCTGCCAGGCTCCTGTCAATCAAACATTGATATGAAAACATGTTTCGTTTGCAGTTTTCTTTGTGAAAATGTAAAAGTGACTTGGAGAAATCGATTCGCGGAAAGTAAACAACGAGTGCTGGTCCACAGAACCCTGTAGCTGCACCACAACTGCTGCACAAAGAGGTGGTCACTTGTTCATTCAAAGTTCAATGAAGCTCCATCCAGTACAGAACCCCAAACAGGATCATTTTTGTGAACATTCTTTTATGTGATCCACATTGAGTCCCAGCTGCCACTGCTACAGAGCTACCGGTTTATGCAACGCTTATTAATGATATTATTATTGAATGTATCATGGGTCCAAAATTACAAAAAATTAACCCAGCACGCTATTACCTCCCCATTGTGAAGCCGATAAGACACATTTTTCTGAAATTATTAGATGGATAATAAAACAAACAATACTTTCAAAACCACGTTGACATGACAAGGGGATTAACTGTGATTTGAAGCCCACTAAGTTACATACAAATAAAAATTCATTTTGTTAAAATATTCATTTCATTTTAAATGCGAGCCATCTGTGGGCCATGCTGCATTATCGTCATCGTTAAAGAAGAAACAACCACCTCCTCCGCTCCAAGGATTGAATCTGGTCACGGATGACAGCTCCCTTGTCCACAATGGATCTCCGAGGTACAGTTTACCACAATAGCAGCAATCTGTAAATACATAATTTAGCCAATGATAATAAAAACAAGACAAAAACCAGAAAGAAAGCGGCTGGTGTTGCTGAGGTATTTGGATGGTGTCGGGGGTCTGATGCTTCTGTCGTCCCTCCAGGATGGCATGTAGTTATCTGCTGTTTACCCTGCTTAATTAAGCAAATTCCCAAGCCTTCCTCTCGTGAACAGCCACCTGTACAACACACCTAAGAACAGACGCAGATTAGAGCAGCGAGTCCCAGGAGCCACTGAAATCAACAGCCTGTAATGCCTCCTCATCTGGGACGCACTGATATTTGCTCTGAACGCCGGCAAAAATAACAGCAAACATCCCCCGACTGTCACGCGGACACAGATAGGAATGCATGGATGCCACACAGAAACACACCGATCTGACTTCAGGCTATAAATCAACACAACACTTTGATAAACGCTTATGCAACATGCATCAGAATGCAGACACATAGCCAGGTGCTTGCATGATGCAAATGCTGTGCAATGATAATTATCGCACAACCTTCACATTTTATTTCACATCATTATTCCAGATTTACTCATAAAGTGCAAAGAGAACTCCAATAAAACAGGAAACAACATGAATACAAGCTTTTCAATTGTCTAATTATATAAATCTGAAGCATGATGAAAAACATGTGATATATTAATGCCGTACTTAGAACGTTGATGAGTTGCCTGCGTTCTCATTTAGTCATATAACCATTTTTTTTTATTTTCTTCTGCCCATAAACTGGGGACAGCAAAGGCAGATTAAAGAGCGGCTAAGCAGCCTGAACCTCATGTCAAGGAGTCCATTAATGGGCAGGACGGGGAAGAGTTATATGCGTGGATATGAATGGATCCATAACTGAAGGACATGTTTACAACACTCCTAATGGATCTCTGTTGTAGGCTCATTTTAAATCCACGGGATATCTCTGCCTTCTTGTCTGCTTCTTGTTATGATTGCGCTGTCACAGAAGACATGTGTTTTGTAATTACATGAAATGGCACACTGGGCAGATGGGAAAACGTCCAGACAATACAACTGCTGTATAGACTGTGTCTAAAAAACGAGCGGTGTATAAACAACTGGGTGCATCTTTGGATTACTTTATCCAGTTGCATCTTTCCACTTTCTCTGGTGTTTTTTTATTAAAAATATTAGAGGCCAAATAATGTAATAATAAAACCATAACATGACATAATGTTTTTAAATTAACAAATCATATGCTGCTGCACTACAGGAAAATCCAGGGAAGAAGATGTTTAAGACCAGAGGCTAAGAATCAGATCAAATGTGTCTCAGTGCTTGAATTATTATTAACACAAGCACACATCACGGACCCTCCATACGTGTCCATGTTTGACCATTCAGCTGCATTCAGCCTTCACTGCATTGAACATCTAATGCCCTCTACTGGTGCTGAGGATGTCACCCTCGTGTTGTACCTTAACATCCAGATAAAGGGCGGCTGGTTTTCGTGCAATGATACTTGAGAATTATGTTTCACTAAAAGATAGTTCACTTTCAGGTCTTTACCAAAACTCTTTGTTGAAGAGTTTAAAAGCTTCAGTTGATAAATGTAAATAGGTTTTTAAGGAAATAACTGAATTGAATTATTGACCTCTGCGTACAGCTATTGCTCCAGTGTGCAGCCTTCAGGCAATGCATGGGATACACGACTGCCATCTGACTTGTCTGCACTACATGCTGAGAAGTGCGCATATAACTGCACTGAATGTAAAGAGCAATCTATTTTCTATTTTACTCTCAGTGGTTTACAGTTATAAACCAACACCTATTTGTGTGGTTGTAGTCTTTATGTCTGTCATTTTCCATTTCTTTATCTGGCCTGGGCAATTTAGTGTGGGAATTGAAAATTTGTTTTTAGAACCAAAGCCGGTCTGGTAAAATAATTCAATCTGCTGTCTTTCAGAGACCAGGCAAATTCCATTTCCTCCGAGCCCATTATGACCATATATTTATCTTTATTTACTATAACTGCTCTTGCTGTGTGCAAGTAAATAATATATTGACTGTGTCAGTTCTTTGAAAGGGATACAAATATGTGGGATTGCCAGTGCATGCAGATGTCAGTGGGAAATTTCTTGGAGGGAACATGGAACAAGAGGAGATGGTGGAGTGCCTTTATGCTTGTGTGTGCTGTTGCCATGTGAATGTATTATGCTTTTGAGGGATTTGGCTGTTGTGTAACCATACCACACATCATGTACAAACATAGAAAGGATGTACATAAACAGACATTACATAAACTGCTGTCCATTGTGCTGTAAACATGGAGAAAAGCCTTGTGCACACAGATAGATAGAGCTTCCCCGCATCGCACCTTGGCTCTTAACCCCGAGAAGATACACAGGGGACGTTGGAGTGCTGCAGCCAACTGTAAGTCTGAGGCGAAGGGGTGGGGGCTCGAGGTGTTTGCCTTATAAGGACTACACACTGAAAAATCCAAGCATGTCATTTGTTCCTTTTGCCACATAATCAATGCCCCTGAGCCACGGATGAAGCCGTTACAGATCTCTGTGTTAACTGAATTAAAGAGCAAAAGCTTCCCATAGCCATTAAAGTGCAAGTGTCTAAACTCCAAATGCATAACGGTCAAACATGCAGATGGACTTGAAGCGACACGCGCACACACACACACACACAAACAAACCTACACAAAAACAAACAAACACACACACACACACACACACACACACACACACACACACACACACACACAGAGTAAACATGTAAACACTCAACTGGGTATTTCTGTGCAACCTTGCCTCCAAGGAACCATATCGATGCCAGCATCTATCTTGTTAAAGGTGAACTGGGCAGAGCAGGCGGTACGCTGTCAGCTTCTTTTTTTTCTATTTTACCTAAAACCATAAATCCAGTACATAAAACTCACTGGAGTAAAACTCACTGAGGGAAAAGTAAATTTTCTTTGCAGCCGGTGATATTATGCTCTGACAGACAACAAGATTTAAAGTGTCAATAAATGTTGAAAACAATGCCTTACTTTTCCATATTTTTACTACCAAGATGGAAAGACGAATCTAAATTCAACATTCATTCGAGCATCGCAAAAGCAAACAATCAATAAATATGAAAACAACAACATATTTCAGTTAAAGTAATTCATAATAAATATGCCGTTCAGCTTCAGCAATGTTTCGACAAGTCTTCTTGTGGGTTGTCGACACTGCAGCTCTCACAACATCATATTTTGCAATACAATCAGAAGTTAATCTGATCCTTTTTTCAAGGTGACACAAAGCCAATGTCGAAGAATACAAACTTTTAATTTGGCGGTTTATAATAGATTTAAGCATCAAAGACTAACTCCTCTCAGTTTAATAGTTGTGCTCTCGGCAGCCAAAGTATGATAATCCGTACATTACCTGTTATCGATAACCACATCCACATTGCACAATGGGACTCGTCAGGTTTTTTTTTTCTCCTTTGGAACAGCTATGACGACTTTCCCTTGAAATTACACTATGAAGATGTGTGAGGGTGTCCACAATATGTTTGAGTCAGGGTATGCTTTGAAGAATGGTGATTGGTAAACTCAGGTCTTGAAGAACAATAAGATTGAGAGGTAATGCAAGGTGTGGTCTGAGAAAAGAAGATGGAGTGCTAATAGAGGACCCACAGGGCTTCATCTGCCACATGACAGCCCCCCCCCCCCCTCTCTCTCTCTCTCAGGGCGCAGTGTAATCTCCCACTCCCCTGAGGGTGTGGGGAGTAAATCAGCACAGCTGGATCACAGGCATCAATCTCAGCCAGCCCTCTGGATGGGCCACTTGTGAGCCCGCAGGGAGGCATTTCCTCTTCATTCCAAAATGAGAGACAAATGTTGCAGGGGGAGAAAAGGGGCTGGGGGGTGGCTGGGGGGGTGCATGCAGGCGGGCGGTGAAGGTGGTGGTGGTGAGGGAGGCGAAGATTGGCAGGCAGTAAAAGTGATAGAGTGTGGAGAGGGAGACGAGTAGGTTGGAGCAGAGGAGAGAGAATGCGAGTCAGCACTAAAATCTAACTTTGTCTTTGACAAATAATGAAAAGGGGAGCTATTGTGGTGAGGGGGTTTTATTTCAGCACTGATGCAGTGGATTTTCTTAATAATCACACTGAAATTGCTCTGTCAATGATTGATTCACATTTATGACTATAGTGGTGATTTTAATACATGATAAAGAGGGGGGTTTTCTGGTGAAGTTGAAGAGATACCAAAGCAGGAGAGAGGGAGAAGGAAAAAACAACGAAGAATGAGATGCAGTACTACAAACAGGGCAGTCTGATATGTATTTCTTTACAGCCTCGATCTTGTACACTTCCAGAATCTAGGTCTCCAGTATTCATCATTAGGATAATGAAAATTATGGTGTGAATACTTGCAATAATTATGCCTGAAACAGTGACCTTATGTATTTCAATTACACATTATAATCCCATTTAACATTATTACATCAATTCATTTATCATTAAGTGTTTTCTATTATGTTGAGTGACATGTTGTGAATAATGAAAGTTTAAATTAATTTAATCAAATTTTCAATTTATCGATCTGTGTATATGTACATGCATGTGTTTCTGTGTGTGTGTGTGTGTGTGTTTTTTGTCACATGGTGAACGTTGTTCTTACCAAAAATATTTTTCTGACACCATAACAACCAAGCTTCCACATTACTGTTCTCCAGGAAGCATAAGCATTTGGTCTGACTGACAGTAGCGTGGGCAGGGACTGAAATAGTTCATATTATCACGTATGATTCAAGCTGTCCCTACATTACTGCAAAACCCAGCTCAGTTATTCCTCGTTGTTGAAATCACAGGATAATCACAGTGCTGTTGTCATAACAACACCTGTTGCTGGGAGTTTGAACTATTTTGTTATTTGTTATCACCTCAAAAAGCCTGAACAAAATAGAGTGGCAGCTTTCTCTCACTCTCTTACTCTCTGAACGTTTTAATTAGTGCAGAGCCATGTTACTGTTTGCTCCCACCAGGCCAATCTCCTGTATACACCTTTAACAATGTTGATGATACGATAACAGACTTTAAATTAGCTGCTGCCAGTTTGGGCACTTTAATGAAGGTATGTGAACAAATGATACAAATAATAGATATTAATCTGTTGAGTTTGCATATCAAGACGTTAGATTGTTTTTTTAAGATGTTGATAATGCCACGACTCTCACTAAACTTTATTTTAATTAAATTATCAACACAAAGAAAAAATAGACGTCTGATGTGACTTTGAAATCCCATGCTGCTGCTGCCCAGCATTGCCAGATCGGAAATAAATAATAAGTCAGGTATAAGTAAAGTACCAGAAGCTAAAAATGATCTTATTTTTTGAAAAAATTATCGTACATGGCGAGAGTAGGGATGGGGTGCTTGTTTTGAAACATGAGACAGGAATGACTCGTGTAAAGCTTGCAAAAATTGAGACACGACGGGACGGTCTCATTCAGCATCACAAACATGATTGGCTGAAAATATGTCACTTGAGTAGAGGTGCGTGAACACGGACGTGAATTCATATTTACTATCCAGATTACAACTGATAATACAAAATATCAAAAAATGATATCGCTCACATGGCAAAATTATCTATACAAATATGATACTTATGCTACATCTTTAACAGCAACATTAACAGATCTGTTGCAGAATGAAATGTGAGCAAAGAGAAAGAAACAAGGTTAAGGTGCATATTGTGACCAGCAAGATATCTACCTTTATATTCACTCTAACTATAGCATTTGACCTTGATTCCCTTTCTCTAAGCTTCCCTTGATTCTCCAAGGTCTGCACATTCCGTATAAGAACTGTGGGCAGGCAAGAAACTTTGAATGTAATTTGTTCTGTTATGAAAATGTGTTCATAACATGATTGTCCAGACATGTATATCATCCCATCCAGTATTAGGCTGTAGGAGGTTTAGTCTTATTTCCCAGCTGACCATGCGAAATGAGCAAGTTCCATATCCAGTTTATGCAATAAGTAATGCAATATAAATCACATTTCAGGAGATTAAAAAGTGCCAAAAATAACAACAAAGCCACATTGTAGTGTGGCTTGAATAAGTTCCTCTGATTAGAGATGTTCTTTGGAGGTATATATCAAATGAAATTGTGTAAAGAAACACATAAAACCAGATATCTAAAAGAAAAATCTTTTTAAAGGCAAGAACATTGAAGGAAGTAGCTCCAGACAGTATAATTCTCAGCATACCGGCTCCGAGAGTTCCACCACTCCCATAGAGTTGCACTGCTAGACAAATGATGAGATGCACTCCGTTCGGGATAGACAGGTTTGAGGATATTACAGTGGTAAATACGCATCTGTTGTCCAAAACTCCTCAATTGGCAGTCGAGAGCTGTTCCATTTTGCTGATTAAGAGGCTCAATATTTTATGAATTGTCACCTCAAAGTGTAAATCTGCTCGTGCTGTCATGCCTGGTGCGTATGTGTACACTTAGAAGATTTAGTGCTCCACTTTGTAGCACATTTTTCAAATAAAATGCAGCCGCTACAATGCCTCCGATGGAACGCAACGGTATTGACCATGTGGTTTTAACTGTGACTGCAAAGAAAGCATTTCTCTGCAGAGACTTTCTCCTCTGTTGTTTCTACAGGAGAAAAGGAATTGTTAAAAACATGACTCTATTCAAATGTTCTACTTTCTGCTTCCATTTTGGGTAGATTAACTGTTTCCGCTTTGTGTACGGAGATGGGCACAGATAACGCGGTAACAATTTTAAATTGGCCACAGCTCCAGATTGACAGTATCAATATAAATTCATTTTAGTGCTGAGTGATCATAAAAAACCCTCATTTTGTCTGAGAAGTCTTTTATTCATGATTGTTTTGAAGCAGTCAGTGTTTAGTCTTTAAACCTCCAGTCACTCGCTAAATGCATTGCCAATGCAGAAATTTGTATATGCACAACTTGCTCATTAAAAAAAAATTTCTTATTAAGTGTTATTTTTAGATAAAAATATACAGAGTTGCCATTTTTATTTTACAAATCCCACAAAAAGAGAGGCAGCTCTGGTCCTCACAATCCTTTGATAGAGGCCACAGTTTTCCTTTGATATCAATCGATTTCTTCATTTCACATCAAAGCAGAGTTAGCCTTGGGTTTGGGCTTGTGAATCTCCCACTCGTGAAAGGCCCTCGCTCGGTAACGTCTATTATCTGTTGTGACTGAGTGTTTGCCCATGTTTTTGAAGGTGTCTCAACAGGTTTCAAGTGCTCCAGCGACGCAGCCATAGGATGTGTTGACAAATTACACAATGAGCATAGCTGTTGTGGGAGATTAGACTCCACAAACCTGAGCAAACAACAGAGGTGTGACAGCAGCCAAACCAGAGATGAAGCTATAATTGGAAGGGTGACGCAACAATGTGTAGCTCCTATAAAAACTTTTCCATGCATACGGAGGGACGTGGCCTGTAATAAATCAATACAAAATGCCAAAGTGGCATTTTTTTACTTTTTATAATCTGTAGGTAGTGAAATACACGAAGGAAAAACATATCAACAGTGGATTTCACGGAAAACGTCACGTCTGTTACTCTTCACAAAGGAAAAATAATGCTTTGAAAGCAAAACCAGCAGAGTGGCTAATGCCCTAAAGAATCCGACATTAGGCATAGTTGGTAAAAGTTGTGACAGATGTGTACTTGCTAAATGCTGCCACTGTACCAATATTAATCGGATCGTTTTCCCTGAAGCTCTGCCTAAATGGAAGTTCTAGGCAGGAGATTGGCTGTTGTGCTGTGCAAGGCTTTGAGGGCCCTCAGAGGAATCACAACAGGCAAGCTGCAGGTTCTATACTGAATTAATCAGCTGTTACAATCTCTGAATGAATTTTGCTCAGGAGGGGCCCCAAGCAATAAAAACGCCCATTAAGACACATTACCTTTCTTTTTTTCTTTCTTTGTCAGTAGATTTTAACTCCTCAGCTATATCTCAA
Source organism: Platichthys flesus (assembly GCF_949316205.1). Classification (NCBI taxonomy): domain Eukaryota; kingdom Metazoa; phylum Chordata; class Actinopteri; order Pleuronectiformes; family Pleuronectidae; genus Platichthys; species Platichthys flesus. Next base: position 2,429,901 of record NC_084948.1, on the reverse strand, counting down.
TAAGATATATCCTCCCAAAAATTCTCCATAAAACTCTTTCCCAAAGAGATCAAACTTTGCCTCTGTGAGTGATATTTACGAGTCACCCAATTATTTTTAGCATGCAGTCAATGCGCACTGCACACGCCCACGTACAGGGAGACTGCTGTGGAGGTTGTTTGATTGCGGCCTTTATACAGGAACCTTTGCGTCAGATGCAACAGCTGTCAAAGAAGCAGCTCCCTTCATTAGCAGTCCTACCAGAGTGTTTCAGCAGCTCTGCGCCAAAAGCCAAAAGTTGTGCTGGAAAATGCTTTAATCTTACAGCAAGGAATGATGGGAAGCGAGAAAGAACTAGAAGATTTGGAAAGGATTTAGGCAGGGAAAAGATTAGAAACCCATATCGGCCTTATCGTGCAGCCTCCACACTGGGGAGCTGAATGAAGCAGCTGTCAAATTTGAAACATACAAAAGCAAGTAATCCCACAGTAAACAGAATGCTGGGTTTTAAAAACAGCAAAACCCAGAGAGAGAAAGAGCGAGACACAGAGAGAGAGAAAAAGCAAAGAATCTATCAGGGTCTCTCGTTGCTCGGGCCTGACTGTCAGCATTGGCAGGAGGAGTGTCAGCCACATGGGGAGTGGATGAAAGTGAGAGCACGCGAAGATGCTGACAAAGTCTGCCACAGAACAGGGTGTTTGGAGAGTGCTGGTGCGTCATCTCCAGAAGGCCTGAAGGGTCTGTGGTCAGTCAAAGGAGAGAGCTTTACACAGCTGTTGCTGTGACCGACATTAACAGCCGATGAATGGGGTGTCTGTGAGAAAGTGGCCTTCGTCCCCCCTCTCATAGACTCAATCAATAATCAACACAAAAATTAGAATACACTGCCCCCCATATGCCCTTGGCAGGTGTCAGCACCAAAGGAAAAAAGTGTTAAGCCTAATTGATAAATAGTTAATCTTCTCCTGTTTTATTTTTTACACTGTGTGACTCATCACCCGCAGATAACATCATCATTGATTTTGAGGCACAGATATTAAAAAGCGCTTCTTTTAATACTTCTTTAAGTATTAAAAGAAGCGCATATAATCACAAAGTCCTGCAATTCTGTTTAGCTAGTTTTATAAAGGGCCTTGACATTTGTATATTGTGTCAAATATAAGGAATGCTCTTATCTCAAGAAGTCAGAAGCAGACTTATTAAGGTGATAGGGAAACCTTGCAATGGCAAAAATAAATAAATCAAAGAAAGATAGAAGTGAAAGGATGTGGTGTTGACAGAAAAAACAAGGAGCTTTCGCACTGATTTCTCACATTCTTAAGATGAGATCCGCTACAACAAAGCACATGCCGAGACCCCAGGGACGGCACACAGCTATTTTAGTGTGAGGCCGCAGTCGAATCGGCAGGTGGTTTGATACCTTGTGGCACAGAGAGAAGTCTTATTCCATACATGTCAATCATTAAAGAAGCAGACTGGAGTCTCAATTACAGAGGAAATAAGTGCTTATCATTTCTGTGTCAGTTATGTGAGATCAACGCGTTCATCCACTATCCCTTTTGAGCATTTTGACAAGCACTAAAACTGCAAATACACATATCCATGCTATGTAGAGTATTTCATTGTGCTATATCATCTGAAAAAAATCTGCTTTCATTAAGCACAGTTGACAAAAACACAGTATTATCATAGAGAAACACTTTTTCAACCTCATTGCTCACCCAACAACTCGGCAATTAATCAAACCTTGCATGCTAAAATGCTAAAGGCACTGAACTGGAGCACAGGCTGAATAATAAGTTGTAATCATAGTTGGTGACCCTTTGAAGAAACAAACTCTTCCTCGAGCCCGCAAAGGAATCAAAGCATTTTGCTCACGGAACACAGTCTGAGTTTACTGGAGTTTACTCTGCATGTGGACAGAAAAGCCTCCAAACCACTGATTTGAAAGACATGTTTGTGGGTCTAATGGGGCTGTGGCCCAGCTGTGTGAAAAAACAGCCCCCAGAAATGCTGCTGTGTGGTTGTTCATGATTACTGAACAGGTCATTTATATATGCATATTCAGCAGCGTGTTTGATACCCCTCTCGACTTCGTTGGACGCTCGCTTTTAAGGCTGCCTTACGCTGCTTGGTATGCAACCCACACAGGCTCTCCTTCAGGGCATTATCAGTGGAGGCTGAAGTCTGATGAGGAAAGAGAGAGGGTGAAGAGCGGGAGGAAAAAAAGTGGAAGAGAGAATTCTTTACACAGCGTTCCCTGAAAAAGCACAGCATCTCCAAAGGGCGACTGTGTTTTGACCAGAGTATTTTGACTTGTCGAACCATAGCTCAAAGGCTTCAGGTCCTTGGTCCCCAATCCTACCCATTCTGCCATCGATTCCAAAGTAACTTCAGCCACCAAACTTTCGGAAGTCTTTGACTGCATGCTGCACAATGTCATTCTGCGTTTTTACATTTTTTTTATTTATAAAAATCTCACACCAATGAGCTTGCACACGAGTACCTTGGTTGCCTTTATCTGTTCCTTACTTCTCGTCATAACTCCTTTGGGAAATAAAGCAAGTTGATTTGCCATTCCTGAGCCAGGGCCTTAATTACGTACTAAGTCATGCCTGGCACCGAATTCTCATCTCCTTCTGCTGTATTTGGCCGACACCGTGTGCTCTGAGTGCAGACTGAGGATTGGATGTAGTGTGGGTGCAGTTTGGACGTGATGGTTTGTCTCTCCCATCAGCCCTGATGAGATAAATCCGAGGTCAGTGTTCCGCCCGTTTACAGTCCCTGTACAGCCAACATAACAATATACAGCGGAAAGCCTCAGCCCGCCTCCAAAGCCTATGCATGTATAATGTTATACTGAACTAATAAACGCGGTCAATCTGTTTTGTAAATCCCTCTTGTGCAATTCCAGAATTAGAGGAGAATTGTAGTGTGGGAATGATGGAAGAAAAAACAAGAAGGGGAAGAAAGAAATGAGATTGCCTCTCATTGCCGGAAGCTTTCCAAAAACCCTTTCTTTCTCTCTCCTTCTTTCTCTCTCTCTCTCTGAGCTTATTGGTATCTTATTAGATATATCTCTGCCATACAAAGTTATTGTGCAGGGAGTCTTTTCAAGCCCCAAATCCCAGCAAAGCTTCTAATAATCTGTCAACTGAGGAAGATGCACCCACAGACAGGGGCCTCCTAATCCACATAGATCAATGGCAGACTGCCTAGCTGCAGCTCCCCCAGCCCCCTGACCACTGTCCACCCAGTGACAGCAGCTTCCTTCGTGGCCTGTGTCTCCCTCTCTGCCACAAACACATCCTCAAAGTCCCAGCAGGCCGTCGTGAGGTTAATGAGTGGGATAATGGAGGCGTATTAGAGTCAATAACTAACCTTTGGATGTGGGTCAGCGAGAGCAACGGGGAGGCACCTCAAACCACAGCCAATCACCATCACTGGAACTAATAGGTCCTTTATGGAATACAGACTTTCCAATTACCCGGCATGCTTCAACAGACATCTGCGTACAGCTGGCCCCACTTGTCAAAACACAGAGGATGTTCTAAGAGATCCAGCAATTTGAGTTATATGTGAAGAAAGGCCTTAATGGCACGTCACATGTTTTTATAACGTGTATGAGAGTCCGTAGATTTGCACCACAGAGGGCTATGAGTGAAGTAAGAGGATTGTCTCGCTCTCTTACCATCCACCCTCGAAGAAATAGGGTACTTTCTCTTTCTATCTCTCACTAACTTCTCAAAAACGAGATTTGTGTGCCTGCCCGTCTCTCTTCATCTCCCTCAGCTTGAGGGCACAGCAGACAGTGAATGCCATAAGGGATGGACTTAGAGGAGAGTGAATGACGGTGATTTGATTCATTAGATTGGTTGCGATCACCGCTAGATTATAAACTCCGGCAACTTGCTGTCATCTCAGAGTCAGGGGACCGTTGGTATTTTGGTCCCTAATGTGGCCATCTCCAGGGATGTCCGAGCCAATCATGGCTCTAATGAGAGAGACAGACGTGTGGAGCGGTGCGGGATCCTGTTCCATCAGGCTGGTTAGCCTGCTTTATAAATCAGTTCCTTGGTGAGTGAAGACTAAGGTCAAGTGCTCGCAATGCTCTGGGCTAAAAAAAATGAAGGGTGACATATCCAATATTTTTACTCAGGGGAGAGCGGCTCCAATCAAGTGTAGCAGTTTTTAGTCATTTATCCTAAATCTATCACAGGTTGTTTACTAATTTTTGTATCCACCTCCTTACATCCTCTACCTCCCTTAAGTCTATCTATCTATCTATCTATCTATCTATCTATCTATCTATCTATCTATCTATCTATCTATCTATCTGAATAAAGACAACTGACCTGGATAGAGTAAGATACATACAGCTGATGCATATAATGTTTACCATTTCAAACATGAATGCATTACAGATACAGATAACAAGTTTGCTCAGTTGCTCACTGCTCGAATATACTCATCATTAAAAATGTATGTTCTCAACTACGTCTGGAAGACAAAGATTTGCTTCTTCTGTACAAGCTCCTCTCTGCTTCCTACTAATGGCTAAATGTGCAGCTGTACCTGACAGGAGAAGCCCTCATCATCCCTATGCTATACTGTTACTTTGTCAAAGGTGAAAAATGTGTTTGTACACATACAGGTTTGCACAGCTGACCATATTAGGACTTCGCATTGACTTCGTTTCATGGACAGTCTAACCATAACCTTATCCCTAACCTTAACCATGTCTAATTTATGCCAGATCTTAACCATTACACACACACACACGCAAGCACAAACCAGTCATTTCATTCTGCTCAGCTATATGTTTTGCATTTAACTGCAATCAAATTGATCTTAGTTTAAAGACCAATGACTAACTCAGTGCTTCAAGAATACTAACCCGAAAATGTTAAAAACGTGTACAATTTTAAGAGAGTAACACACTTACAATCTATCAGAATAACATTTATAAGCAAAAAACCTGTTTTAGAGCATAATAAAAATGTCCAAACCCTTTTTATGAAACTCTGTAATACACTGTCCTGTTTACTCCTCTGTGGCGCTGTCTTGCTTTGAAAGTATAGAGATATTGAGAGAACATGATCTTTGTCAGTGATGCGCAGTACGACAACATAAAACACCATAACTGCTCTCTAGGGAAGGAGTTAACAATGCAATGGGAGGAAGTGGAACCACATTTTGCCCTAAGTGCATCTCAACTGAATCACCCTGCCCCGAGGACACACATTGTTGCCTTTGAGCTTGTTCAGCGACATGATGTCTCTGTCTGTGCGCCTGTGGACCTCTATGGACATCTGCATTAATCATATGCGTTGACTTGTTTAGGTATGACTCTTTTCTGAAGCAATATGACTTTTTTAGCACAAACCCACCTTTCAGTTTCTGACATTTAAAAAAAAAAAAATCTAATTAAATAATAAAAAATAAATACAATACGTTGAGATCTGAATTTTTGATATGCGCCTCAAGGCGATGGATTTCATATGCAAGCCTTGCTGCTGATTATTTCAGAATAATCACTCCATTACATGAACATGTCTCCAAGGCGTGGTGTGGTGCAGCATGATTCCTCAAAATAATTATATTTGTCTCAAAGCAATAGTTGTTTCATCTGGGGCTAAATATGAATTTCGATATCTAAACAATGGTGCAAACAGGGGAAATGCCCGCAACATTCTAAACCCACAATGCTGTGGGTTTTTGTTGGATCACAGCTGGAAAACATAAATGTATTCATATTTTGTTCTTTGAACAACTGATTAATGATTAATATTAGTAGATAAATAACAAATAAAAAAATTTCTCAAGAATTTAGCAAATTCGACACAATTTCAAACCAAGAGTTACTTCTGAGCATCATCTTATACTTAAACCCTAAACAACATCTATTGACGTCATAGGTGCGGCATGAGAACTTTCTCAATATATGTTATTGTTCCAGAAAGAGAGAGACAAGATAAATATATATCAGTTATTGCACTCTGGGCAAAAATAACAACAAATGCATGCTAGAACAATGAAATCCAAACACCACATATACAAGCAATTCTCTGAAGAATAGCATCACACACATGACCTTAAACAAAGAAAACTAATTTCTTTGTTAGGATGTCTTTTACTTTACAAATCAACATTGCTTCTTGTAAAACAACAAGTCCATAGGTGGCTTGAATGGATGGATGGTTGGATGGATGGATGGATTGGTTGACTAAACACTTTACAAGCCAATTTTCATTTTTTGTTTGAAACTTCTTCAGCATTGTTTAGTTTATCCATGACTGTTCCAAAACTTATAGCATGTGTGTATAACTGTAACCATGGTGACAGAGGCCTGCTTACCTTAAGAAAGTGCTTAACTACAATGTTTTTTTTGCTTGGTATCTTTTGTAGATAACCCCGACATCAGGCCTTACCCTAACAACTCAACCATAACGCCTAACCCTAACCCCCTTGGTCTGAAACAAACAAAGAACCTAGAAATCAGAAGTGTGAAATCCCCTTCCGGACAACCATAAATAGCTTTTCATGGTCATATGACTGGACCAACCGATAATTCTGACCCTAGCCACCTCACCTAGATGTTTAAACCTAACCAGCTAACTAATCGTGTTCTGGAGCAAAGAATTCAGAGGGTTGAACCTAATCTCAAGAGTAAGCTTCACACAAAAATCTAAAAGCTGAGCTAGGACTGTATACAGACATCTATCTAACCTATGTAAGAGTTCATTAGATCTGTTCAAGTCACATTTATATCTGTTTGAAAGTCCCAATTTCAACTCTTATAGACACTGTACAGTTCTAAGATCCGTTATTACCGTAATACATGGAATTTAACATTATGAGGATGAGTATTTAAAAGTTAAGCAGTGCAGTTGCAACAAATGCAAAAAAACTCAGTCCAAATTGAATGCTGCTGTCAATCCCTGTCAGGCAAATAGAAACCAGTCCTTTCTCTATTCATGAATTAAAACTTATTCTGCTCCCACTCCCTGCATTCCTGCCTCACGTCGAAGGTTAGATGATGAATTGGCCAAGTGTGAGCTTGTGACTGGAGCTGCATTGTTCATGGACGATCAACCCTCGCAGAAAAGTCTGGGGCAATGATGTGTTAGCACATCCTCCTGAGATGAGTCACCCTGATGCCTTCTGACAGGCCTCATTCCACTAGTGAGAGAGGCGAACCAGGACTGCAGCTTTGCCCCAAACACATGCTCCAGGGCAAACTCCATCTGGCCCAAATGAGACCAAGGGAAGGGGAGGTTAAAAATAACCAACAGGGAAGGTATGGCAGAAACACAAGGCAGGGATGAGATGAAAGCATGCACGCACGGCAGCCTCAGATGGGCAAACAAGCTTTATTGATTTGTTTTGTTTTTCTGACAGAACGAGGTTCAACCGAAAATGTAATCCTGACAGTTAAGCCTATTCGGAAAAATATACAAGAAATGTGCAGCGAACGCTAATCCACACGTTAATCCATTGAACTAAAAGTGGTATATATTTGACTTTTCACAGTGCATCTTTCTTATTTGCAGGCAGCTCAGGCAATATCATCATGTCGCATTGGACATATGAATGGCATTTCATAACGCAACCAGGATTAATATCTAATCTGTCATTTTGAGCGGGATCAAAACAGTCTCATCACTACAGCGACTTTGCTGATGGTTAAAATATTACTTTTCAAAACGTTTCTATCAGCTGAAATTGTTTTTGCAGAGATGTAATACAGTAAATTCTAAAAGTTGAAAGAAAAACAGAAAACAAAAAACACACTGGTATCAGTCAAAACCCCTCACACCAGAATTATTCATGATAGGAAAATTGTTTGATGTCATAATCAGAGACAAAAGAGGGATTTGGTGAAGTGTAAAATTATATAATGTTAAATAGATTACATGTTTTTTAAGATGGTCTTTCTCTTATACTGTTCATTTAAGATGTTAATTGTGGTCCTAAGTAAAAAACTCAGAACCTAATAGCTGCTGTGACTCAGCCTTCTCTTACCCTCCCATGAGTTCTTATCATCTCTCCAAATTGGAGAAAACGTATATCAGACAGCATCCTCTTTGAAGACTCGCTCCCTGCCGTCATGGTTCATTGTCGAAAGATATCTGTCCATTTCCGGGGGGAAAAAATAGGTTCATGGTTCAGTTAGGATCCGTGGCCCTGTGCCTCAAGCCTGGCATTAACCTTCTTCTAACACACACACACACACAGCTCCCTCTCTCGGCCCTGCCGCCTTTCTGCTGCATTCTGGTATCTTCGTGGTTGGTTAGCACACTTGGATGTGGGGTAGTAGGGTGGGGGTGAGAGGGTTGGCTAGGGATGAACTGACAGGTTATTACTGGCTTTGTGGGGGATTAGTCCATAAAAGCCTGTCAGCCCCATGGCCAGCACGGCCAGACCCCAGCAAATAAGATAAAATAATCTCTGTAAAAATGGTCTGAGAGACAGGGACAGCGACTGACAGACAGGAAAGGAGAAATAGATACCCAAATATCCTGGTGCTCTTCAACAGGAAAAAAAAATATTCAATCTGTCCTACTTTTTTTGTTTCCGTTTTTTTCTTTTTTTTTTTTTTAAACCCGTGCCTGGGGATATGTCAGTTGGAATGAGATTAAACTCCCACAGCATAGGGATGGGAAACCGGAGTGGAACACATCTAAATTGCTTAGAGCTCCTGTTTAGAAAAGCTGCATTCTTTCCACTGCTTCAATAGATGTGGATCTGACTCATGTGGGCTGTTGCATAAGCAGGTACAACCATTACCAGGGACCTAGTTTGGTTGGAGAACTCTGCTCTTGTAATTCTAAATTTAAAAAAGCTTCGACAAGACATAATCACACGATGTTCTCTCTTTACCAGAAATGAAGAAAGGGTACTTTAGATATTTAAGAGTGATATGAGAAAAAAGATTAAAAAGGAAATATGAACTATAAAGTGTGATCATTAAATCCATTAAGTGGCTTAGACTTAAATGCGAAGAGGCCATTGTTCTCTGGTTTATGGACAGAAAACCTCACCGCATTAAAGAGAAACTATTGTAAGGTTTTGAGTTAAGAGTTGGATTTTAAAGGGTTCAACATAAAAGTTGTTTTGTTTTTCTAGAGTCCAGGGGCCTCATGTACTAAGGTTGCGTACGCAGAAAAACGTGGCGTACGTCCTTTTCCACGCTCACGTTCAGATGTACAAAACGTGAAATGACCGTAAAAATGTGCGGTCCCCACGCCAGCTCCAGAGCTGTCGTACGCACGTTTCTACAGCTATTGTTCCTTTGGCGACACTTAGAGGTGACGCTGGGAAACTGGGAAAAAAGGTGAAAACAATGACTCATCAGAGTGATTTGCAAATCAGAGACACACTAATGAACAATTAACACACCTTGCAATTATATGGGTGGCTATAAAAGCATGCGCAATGGATGAAGAAAATTGCCTGGACAGGTCGGGGGGGATGCTACTCTACAGACCTGAGAAGGTGTGCCACATTGTGATGGCCTGTGGCGTCCTCCACAATGTGGCACACCGCCATGGCATACCACTGCCAGAGCAGCACAACCCCCCACTGGAGGAACCGGATGCCGGACCCGTCAACTGCAACCCACCCCGAGGAGCCATACGGGCCCGGCAGAATGTGATTTCAAGCATGTAAAGAGGCAAGGACAGAATTTACTTTGACACAAGTGTATTTATTGACGCGCTTATGTCACCGAGTACATTTATAAGCCGATCAAGGCGATCATTAATGCCACCGATGGCTCTGACGATTTCTGCCTGTGACTCCAGCACAGCTCGGTTGAGGACACGGCCGGTCGGGTGGTTGGCAGATGAATTGGAGGTGCCGCGTGCAGCGGAGCCGGTGGAGAAACCGGAGTCAGCGGTGACGCTGGAGACGCCGGGGCCGACGGAGGAGACGCCGGGGCCGACGGAGCAATCCGTGCCCTCTCCTTGCTTGTCTATTCAAAAATAAAAAATTTAAGTTAATAAACACAAGTCAAAGTCTTTAATATCCTGGCATCTTTACGCACGACTTATGTGTACTGTAAGCAGCCAATTGTATGACCAGTATAATTACAGCATTTATGAATTCAGCATATTTACCTTGGGGATGATCGGTGTCCCCTTCATGGGCTCCCACCACTCCGGTGAGAGCTGTGTCACCGATCAAAGCGGCCACTCTCAAATCGAAGGGGGAGAGTTCCCCCACTCCCATCCCCCCACCTGTTGCGGTCACGCTTCGGCGGTGGGCAGAAACCCTCCGCTTCACCTCCACCTTGAGGTCTGACCACTTTTTTTTAATTTCAGAGTGTGTGCGCTGCTGAGACCCCACTGCATTGACGGCCTCGCAAACACGCTCCCACTCATTTGTCTTTTGTTTAGCATTTATCCCTGTTGACAGGGTACCAAATAACATATGCTTGCGCATTTCTACCTCGTGGAGCAAAATCTCGAGCTCGGTCTCCGTGAAGTTGCGTTTTTTAACTCTGTTCATGGTGCCAGGTGATCGGATTAAGAGGTGAATCTCAGGTCCAGGGGCCTATTTAAATGAAATTGCATATGTACATGAGGGCGTGGACAGGGAGGAGTTTGGCACGTCGGCATGTGCGCTCAATTCCACGTTGATTGAGATGTACAAAAGAAACGTGCTTGGATCCATGCGTTCGCACACTTTGATACATCTGAATTTATTTGTGCGGAAGACAGTTTCTGGGTTTTGGCGTACGCCAAGTTTCAGTATGAAATCCACGCAAGTCTTAGTACATGAGGCCCCAGGTCCAGTTTAGATAATGTGCTGACAAACAGGAAATATCCAAACATTTGAATGTGGCAGGGATGATTGGGCTGGTGGACGATCCAGAACCAACACAGGTTAAAAAGTTACAGTACAGTACTAGTACAGTGACAATCTTCACAATACAGCAAAGGAAGACGTTTCCCAACAAGTTGCTGTGCTTTTTACAGGATTTTTACTGTATAATCAACAAATGCCTACTTTAGATCAGTATACAGCACGTTGCTGTAGAAATGCAAAGCATCATGGGAAGAAAACATTGGCTGGCGAATTTTACAGTACGTATTTTTTCCTGGGAAATCAAAATGACTTAAATTTACTGTGGAACTTTTGAAGAGAGCGAAACATAATTTGTCTTACCCGTATATTTTGAATTATTTCTAGGAGTCATTTGTTTTTATACTCACATGTACAGGGAAGAACCCAACATCTTGGACACAAATGATTATGAGAATAAGGTTTCAATGATTGCATTAACTGCAATTGTCATAGATCAATTAGTATTGCCTATATATTTCCACTTCTACGTATATCTACTAAATAAAGAAATCTCTGTCTGTTTCGGTCTCTCTTCAAACTCCTATCTCAAGTACTGTTCATCGTATTGCCTTCACACTTCTGTGTTAGTCCAGTGAGGTGCAGCTTGGAGTTTAGTGTGATTTGGATACATGCTTAAAGTGTTAAACTACCAGTAGGTTCTTATTTGAGGGTTCTGTGGACCAGCAGCCAGTCTTTATTTCCTAAGGTCACTCTTACAGTTTCAAAAAGAAAAGTGCAACCAGCATCACCACAGGCCAAACAAACTGCATAGATATTTTGGTTGGCCCTCTTTAGGATTTCGCACGGTTAACACACAAGTCAATTCCCCAATTTCAACACTTTCTCCCTCTTTGCATCTGCACTTATTGACAAAACACAATAGTAGGACATTTAATTTATGGCTGGAATGAATTGCACAGCAAGAAATAAATGAAAGTGGGAGAAAGGGGTTCTCACAGTATAGTAATCGATGTCTAGGTAGTAATCAGTTTATATTATAGTGGCCTTGAAGGTAGTAAAGTTGGAGTCTTCTTTTTGCAAAACTAAAATATCGATGTGTTCCAAGCCACTACCGTTTTAATGTTTTCAGGAAGTTTCGGCGCACAGAATGACAAATTATCAAAGAAACATGTTTCTCCCTTGTGAGCAAACAAACGTAGACTTTTTTATTTGACTGAGCACACCATTCGTGAGCTTTGGCTTTCCATTGCTCCTAAAGGAACACAAATAACAATTCTTAACTCACACAGTGTATGGCCAGCCTAACTTCTAATGTAAGGAGTTTATCACAACTGCACAATCCAACACAACTAGAATATCATCACTTAGTATTTACGAAGTTTGACAGTAATATGATCGAGCCACTTTTATAAATTAGCGTGTTGAGTTGTAAACCTGTTCACAATATTAAGAGAACATTTCTTGGGAGGGAAAGTAACAAAATATCATGATAATCCAGATTTAAGCAGAAAAAAAAACATCAGTTACCATCTTGCATGAGATAAGACGTGTAAATAAATGCCAATGCCAGTGAAAAATGCTCATTAGGAGATTTATTTTAAGGGAATGCAGGTGGCCTCTCAGAAGTGCATGCTGTACTCAAAGGCACTGAAGTTAAACCTGCTGTCAAGTTCACCAGATTTTCACAAGCGACCCCTGACTGTTTTAAGAAACTCCCTTCCTTCATGCAAATAAACTAATTACCTAGGAGTGGATCCAAATTCATTTCCAGACCAGTGCTGTCAGTGCGCTTACCGTTGCTCCAAGTACTCTTGATTGATGTTCGACCCGTTAGCTTATCATTTATTGGCTGTTACACATTGTGTTAGACCTTCTATCCCTCTATTTGTCTTATTTGTCATGTATTATCAGGCATAAACCTTTTTTTTCATATTTTATGATGTGAAGTAAATGTAATGCCAAAATAACTGGGCAACAAGAAGTATACATTTCAATTCATTAAATATCAGCTGAACAGAAGATGAAAATAATAATTGTATTACTAATAAGCTGCTCTATAGCTTGTGAGTACATGTGTGACTTGTTGAAATACTGCTTTCTCCATGAAGGTTTTGTATATACTGTTGCACTACTTCAAAACAGAATTATAAAAGTTTGGTCTGACCTTCAGATAAATAGCATAGTAGGCGGTCTACGTTGACAAGCAGTAACTCGAAGGAGGTGTAGGTCCTCCAATGCTTTGCATGGACCCATATTCACTCAACCGAGTAGCCTTTTGAGCGATCCACTCAAATGTGATAAATTTGATCAATTCCCTCTCACATATGCTACCCACATACCCAGCTTCCTACAGAAATATGTCACATTACAGGAACGACAGATTCTCTGACCACCATTTGTTCTTGACTTTTAACATAAATTGCCATGATTAGATTTAAGAGAAAATATGTATTAATAATTTCTACGCTCCATATTGTTGTCCTATAAGACTGAAACTGAAACAGCTGTAGGTGTCTCTCTCACTCTGCGCCCTTTGTGTTCCACAGACCAAACCACCCTGTTGTTTTATATTCTGCACGAGCTCAGCGCTTCTGTGGTTACCAGTGCTACAAAGTTAAAAGTTAAAGTTAAAGTAGCTTTATTGTCAATTTCTTAACATGTTCAGAACATACAAGGATTGTATTGGATCCATTGTAACCCATTTATGTTAAATCTTTAAATTTGCCCCCCTTCATCAAAGTCTCACATTGTAATTACAAATTGTAATGATAATGATAATAAACTATTTATAAAGCACTTCTCAAAACAAGGTTACCAAATGGTTTATAAGACAACAAAATAAAAGCAATTAAAAACTGTTTAAATATCAAGCTATCTTTAACCAACAGATGCAAAATTGCATTAAATAATTTAATAAATACAACAATATAAATTAGTAAAAATAATTACATGAAATGAGGGTGACAAGAAAGCCATTGTAAAAAAACAGTTTAGTGTTATATGTTAAATTAAAAGATAACAATACAGACCACAAACTTAGTATAATAATATTTTGAAACTCTATATTTTAAGGCCATAGTGTATAGTGAGTTACAGAAGTCAAAACAAGAGAAAATAAAGCATGTAAAACAATCTCAAATTGCTATCCCTGCTTTTATCCGAATCAACCATATCAATAGTAAATAACTGCTAAGCCACAATAACCAAAAGACGATAATTAACATTCCTTACTAAAAAATCGTCTTCTATTCGCTATGTACAGTATTTCTCAACCTTTATGTACAATCCCAGCTAAGCATATTGATTTAGATGCCATGCAGTTGCACTAAATCATTTAAAAAAGAAAATTCTCCAGAAAGGAAAGAAACATCTAACTGTCTAACTTTCTTTTGTGCTTTCATAGATATTTCCAATTACCTTGAAGTAAAATACAATGTCTACAGTCTAACAACCCTTTTTATGACACTACAGATTTTCTTTGACTATTAATATATGTTTTAATAAAGTATTCTAATGAGCTCCTTTGCTGGCTTTGACTATAAAGCTAATTATTTGGAAACCTTGCCTCTGCTTTGCTTCTGCAAATGATGTATTATTGAATGATAACTTACAGCACTCAATCAGGCAGCCCCTGTGATTCACATTTCAGCTTCACTTTAATTACACTGGCAGTCTACATATATAGAGCCACATGTAGAGCATTAGTGGAAATCACGCTGCCTGTTAATTGCCTGTCATTTGTGCTCTGGTGACATTCGGGAGCTGTTATGAAACACATTTTGAGAAAGTTTTGAGATTTAATTTTACTTAATGTGACTCTTGTATTTCTTTGAACTTTGGGAAGATGATTAATGATAATAGCCTGACCATAATTTTGTCCAATATTACATTAGCTGAATACAATACACAATGACCATCGGATTTAATGGGTGAGTTTGTCTGATATAAAACCGCTTATCATTAACTCAGTAATTTAATGGGGATTAATGCAAATCACATTAATATTTACTGGCATATTGTTATTAGCTTATATGATTCATTTTATAAGATACAAAGTGTCTTTTATGAGGAACAATCCTTGACAATCTGTGTCCCAATTATGAATTTCACAAAGAAAAGAGAGGGATGAAGCTTGATTAAATATCCTTGAAGTGAATGTCACTTTACAGGTACGCGTGATTATTACAACTCATTAATCTTGATCTGCAAGCTTGTGATAAGACAGTGCCGAATTTCAGAAGGGGGGACCATCGGGTTCTTCAAATCACCAGCACTAAGGATTACATCATAATGCCAGGTTCACACCGGACGCTGAAGCGACGCTGAACCGCCGGGCAGCGTTAATAATATCACCCGTTGATCCAGTACTATAAAAGCATATACTTACTTGTTGCTCCAACATTAGGCAACAGCGTCCCAACATTTGTCTTTTTTGGTGTTGTCTTTATACAACATGTTCTGAGGATCATACAACTCACTGTGCTTCTCCACTTCAATTATAAATTTAATGTCATCCTAGTTGAAGAACTTCTTCGCTGTTTGCTCCGTTAAATGTCGGATGCCGAGAGTAAATTACGTATTCTCCACTCAGGCCTATGTGGAGAATACGTAGCCCCCCCCCCCCCCCCCCCACCCCCCACCTCTCTCTTTTTATATTCATGACTGCTTGTGTGGCTGTAGTGGATGGGCAGAGGGGGACATTTAATATTGTGGTTGGTAAAATTGGTAAAATTAAAACTCCAGGACAACAGAAGGTGAATACAAAGTATGGGATGCATATTTGATAATTTATATCATATAAAAGGTTTCATCTATATCGTCTCAAATAATTTTCAGTGTGTTTCCTGGCGCGATATGCTCACGTCAAGCGGAAAAAATAGACTCCACGCCGAAACAAACGGCGCTTCATATTCCGGTGTGACCCGCACAAAGGTTTAACATGGGAGTGGATGGGAGCCAACTGTTATTTAAGGCTTGGCGCTGTGCTTCCGCGTCCGGTGTGAACCTGGCGTGATGCAGCGTTCTATGTGGCTACATCATCTGTATACAGCGAGACTGTTGGCAGATAAAACCTATCGTACCTCTAAAATTGTAAAATTGTCTTATTTCAAAATGTTACCCTTTCAAATAAAAATGACATGCAATTAAACAAAGCAGACTCATAACCAGAAATTAAACTCTTAACTCATAAAGTTTACTTGTAGTTTGCCAGAAAAGACTCGTGCTCACAACTGAGATGAAAAGCCCCATTTCATTGTAGAAGTTAAATTCGGAAGTAATGTCGTCCATTTGCAGGGTATCAGTTTATTTATCAGCTTCTGGTGTGTTATGAACACCTGGAAAGAACCACGCAAAACGTTAATAGCCAATAAAAACAAAACAAATACTGAATTCAATTCAGTTTGTGTCCTCGTGCAAAGTTGAATGACATTTATCAGCTTTTCACAGACATGCTGGATGTAATGTTTCCCCTGGTAATACTGTATAATACACATTTTCTCATGGAGATCTTTAGTCAAAATATCAACCATTTTAAACCTCTACCACTGCACGAACAATAAACAGCACATTCAAATTTCATCACAGCTCTTTCATGCTGGCAGATGGATATACCTAATTATTTCACGTCGCGTTAGTTATTAAGATTTGTCTTTGTGCTGCTACTATAATGATTTAAATGTATTGAATTACCTTTTTTTTCATGCCAGTATGGAGTGTGACCGTTTCATTTGACCCGACGAGAAAAACAAGCTGGAGTGGACAGTCAGCTCACCTTGTGACGGCTGAATGACTGACAGAGTTATCAAAGAAACAGACGAGAAAAAACTGCTGCCTGGAGAAACGGTGTGAGCAAAAAACGACTTTTGAGACACAGCACCATGGAATGGGTGACATTTCCAAACAATTTCCTGTACTTGGATAAAGTTCATGCAACACAATACGATTCTGAGAGGCAGCCGTAGGCTAACGTTCACCTCTCATGGCCGTCATCAAAATGAAGTGAAGTCCAATTCGAGAATGAAACACCTTGGCTGCTGTGGAAGAAATGAAACAAAATTAAAGAGAAGATGAAGAAGGTTATATAGACCTCTTTCTTCTTCAGATAGGCTGTTATCCCAACTATATAGTTAAGTGCTGGGAAAAAGAGATTTCTGCAATTAAGAAGTAAGGATTCATGTCTTGTTGACAGTGATTGAAGAGTAAACTTACTTTGTGTTATATAAGCAAGTCAGGATGATTGGCAGCTTTGTCAAGCAGGGCATCAATGTGGGAGGCCGGCAGCTGCATAACTTAATTTACTGTTTAGAGAACAAAGTCAGCACAAATTTCTCTATATTAGACTTAACCTAGCGCGGCAGCTGGAGTCCTCTGAAGCGAGAATCCATCATGCCAGGCTACAAGCTATTCTCATGTGGCTGTAGCATAGAGGTTTGAACCAATCTGCCTCCGTAGCTGGGTGTAATGACAATGGCAACTCCTAATTAGTGTTTCTTCACTGGAAGAAAAGGAAAGAAACAACACTGAAATATTTTATGATGATAAGATGTTGTCTGTCCTCTGCTGGCTGGAACGGCAGTCGGTTGGTCTTTGGTACATTTGAAAAGTTAACGTTGGTTGTTACTCTTTAACGGTAAATTGTTCATATACTTCATATAATTGTTTTGCCTTTTTTCTGTTTACAAATTGAAATGCATCAGCCACGTTTTTGTTCTTGGCATTAAGTCCCGCTGTTTGTCAGACCATGCTAATTCCTAACCAGGCAGCATGTAGAGAATGAACCACAACTTGCCCTGTTAATGTGTCCCGCTGCATCACACATGAATTCCATTGACATCTGTGAATGCTGACCATTAGCTTTCAATTAGAGCAGTGAATTAGAACTGTCCCTTGATGGCTGCCTAGGATAGGGATGAGCCAGTGATGGATGTGAGACAGAAATTGCCACACAAACTACACACAACAAATTTACTTGACAATGAATAGGTGGAAATGCGAGGGCTGCAAACTGAATCATGTCTTATTAGCTTTCAATTTAATCATGTTCAGCCCTGCTGCAATTGAGGGACTTATTACAAATGTGTGGCCTGATCCACCCCATTACGTGCTCACCAACCTAAGGGCAAAGTGTTTTGGGGTAAATTTGTGAGAGCTGAGACTTCATTATTATTCCTCGTACTCTTTTCTCGAGAACTTTTATTCTTGTTCTCTGACTGTTCTCAGAGTGTAGCACCATCAGACCCTTGTAGTGGATGGCACTTTGGTTGTATGGAGGGGGTGTCTAAGAGTAAGTGCTTTGATTTTTCTGCAGCTTTCTCTCTGAGAAATTACTGCAGCTCTCAGTTCTGTGCGATTACAATGAGACTGGCTTGGACTGTGCTTGGAAACCACAGACCAGGGTCAGATCCGGGGGGACACAGGTCCCACTGGGAAACTCATTGATCACCCCGACCTCGAACTCTTCCAAGTATCAACATTTAAAGAAAGAGAGCAGAAGAAGAAAATCACCTATTAAATAACAACACTGAGTTGTACTTTTTGTTGTTAACTTTTCCATCAGTATCATTAGATAGCTGAGATTAAGTGTAAAACCGAATTTGTAGTTATTTTACAGTCAGTCTTTTCTCATTTTATTCTTAACCCAATTGTCTATCATCCATGAAACTTGATAAGTCAGTGGTACCAGTAAACAGCCACCAGCGTGACTAGTTGATTCTGATGGTTTAAGCAATAATCCTGATTATTCACTCCTGGTTGTTTGGAGATGGCATGATGGCATCAGGAGGGTGACATGACTGTCCTCACTCCATCATCCATTGTGTCTTGAATAATATCAGTGCATTTACTTTCACCCAGGTGCTCCTTTTCGTCACAACGTTTGGCCAATAACAATTCATCCTGGGTACATTTACTTCTGAATTTTAAAGTCCTCAAGTTCTTTCCTATTGCACTCAGGTCCCCCAAATAGATAAATCAAGTCCAGCTGCACTCAGGGGCTGAATGTTGTTTTAATTTATGATGTAAAATTATTTGCATCTCTCGCGATTGAAGTTTCAGTGTTCATCAAAATAATGTTCCTCATATTTCTTTTCATTGACCATAGGAGCACAACATGATGAATGATTTTAGAGTGAACTTTTGATTCATTTTGGTTAAAAAACAGAGCCTGGATTATACAGCTTTCAGTTCATTGTCTCTCAATCTCTCCACGGCAGGTGTCCTGTCGCACATGTGATTGTGGTTGACATTCAGGCTTTATGTTGGATACAGGAGTTGGCAGTTTGGAAGCCTGACTTGCTCTAAGCTCTTGGGTTACAAGTATCCATATAGGCAGACCACCAGTGGCAGCAAAATAAGAATAACCCCTGCTTTACATAAGGTGGCTGGCCAAATGGGTATGACAAACAAATAAAGAGTTAGTGGTTTTGTGACCAGAACTGGAATGTTGTTCTTTTTAATCTCCAGGAAACTCTTGGCAGTGAAATGAAAAAGTTATATCTGGTGCCTCTTAGTAAAGCACTTAACTCTCAGCCCTTGCAGTGCAGCTGTCAAGCCACACTCCAAGACTGTGGATGCACGGAGCAATTGTAGGTTTCACAACAGTGTGAATGTGGTGCAGAGCATTTCTGCATGCTTCTGCATGTCCAGTAAACCTTTCTGCATTAATAGAGGTTCTATTTCACACAGGATTTAACTCCACAAAGAGCTTCATAGGCTTGACTGCATATCTTGTCACCCTATATATTTGTTTACCCTATTAAACCCAATGGGCACTGTGACTCTGAAAGGCCAGCACTCAATCCATTAATCAACCATATTTCCTTAGTGAAAGCAAATAACAAGTAAGCTTAAGCCTTAACGTGAGACCGCAAATCAATATCCTCCTAACCCATGATGCTTCATTTAACTGGCTAAGAATAGAGGTCATTTGTAACTTTTAAACTGAAGAAAACAAAAGCCTAGGCCTCATCTGACAGCAGATTGGTCGTCCTCCAACCTGAAGGTCGGCGGTTCAATCCCCAGTCTGTACCATCTGCATGCCGAAGTATCCTTGGGCAAGATGCTGAACCCTAAATGGTCCACCATAGAATAACAAAGTGCTGCGAATTGATGCACTGTATGAATGTGTTTGTAAATGGGTGAATGTAAAACTATAGTAAAGCACTTTGAGTGGTCATCAAGACTAGAAAAGCGTTATATAAATACAAAACCATTTCCCATATTGGCAAAAGAGAGTTTTACATAAGAAGCAATCAGACCATTTCCCATGCACATATTCTCATTCTTAACATATCCTTTCAAACTTCTGAGAGATCTGACTGTCGTTCTCGTCATTATTTGAGTCACCAGTCAGCAAATTTGACTGACCTTGAGCTGCAAACTGGCAACACTTCTGTACATTTGAACAGAAGTGTTGATTTTGTGTTTGGATGATTAGATATTTCCTGTTGACAAACCCCTTAAAGAAAAATAAATCATTCATGAGTCAAAGAGTTAATTTAGACTGATCCGTGAATTGACGTCAAGGATTAGATGCTTTAACAGCTAAGATGAAGATGAAGGGAAGCCTGGCCAAGCATGTGTGCATCATTGTTAATCCCTTATTCCTGCTTTTGGGGGTTCTAATTAATTTAAGGATGCATGGCAGAAACCAAACAGTAATCTCCAAAGCTGTACTCTTTAATTCTAGCTTCATGTTTTATGACCAGTGCCTAAACAACTAGTAATACTGTCTTGGCCTGCAGCTTCTTCTAAAACATCTTCTGAAATTCACTCCAGCACACACACACAGGTTTGCACAGCTATCCTTATTATGACTTGTGGACAGTATAAATAAAACCATACCTAACCTTAACCATAACCTAACCACAATTCACTTAACCAGGACATGAAGTGACCCTGTGCCTCTTGAGGGCCAGACTTTGGTCTCCATCAGGTCTACTAGTCCTGACTAGGTAAAAAAAAAGAGTTAACTGACACACACACACAATTTCCTCTTTTTCTGCTCCCAGACATTTGCTCCCATCTCCCCTGCTCAACGTAACTCTCACTCCCAATCCTACTTGTTTGCCAACTAGATTTTTCTCCAGCTATCTCTTTAGGATGTGATCTATTTTCAATAGATGGGAGTTTAATGAGTACATTTCTATTTCATTGGATTCGTATCATGTCGTTAGCAAAGAAAAAAAAACTGATGAATAATAGATCTGACGGTGAGACATCCGTGGAAACATCTCATAACTCTGCTGGTGAGATGAGAGGGACAAGACAAGGTGCTTTTGTTTAGCAGGAATCCATCTCCAACTAATTAATGGATCATACCTGATCTTGAATCAGCATGAGGGACAGCTGACAGATATGAAGCAGAGTGAGTGAAGCCAAAACAGTTGTGGGAATTTAAAAGTTCCCACAACTGTTTTCAAATTTTTTTATCCAGTGCCAGAGGAGTCCTCTTTTGGAGCTGTGTGATGTCACTTCCCACCCCAGCTGAGCTTGTGAGTGGGCTTAAGTGAGCCCAGCCCCCCATTGGTTCTGTGTAGTTCCCAAGGCTAGCACACCCTGCCAGTTCCACTACATACCCAGCACTCTCAGCTCTGTCAGCTTAATTGGCTCGCCTCCCATCAGTAAGATACCCAGCCCCATCGTAATTGGCTGCCTTTTAGCCACCAAGCCAATGCTATTGTTCAGGTACACAGTGTGTCACTATGGATGCAGTGATCAGTCGCACATGAATTCTGGAACAAAAGGTCCATGTGCTGTTTCTTAACCAGTTTCCTGAACCGCGGCTATATTTCTGCCAACAGCTACCACAATGCCCTGTTTTAATGGCTCTGCACCTATGGTAGCCATGACCAGTTTCATGATGTCTTCAAGTTCCATCCATCTGCATGTCTCTCCATCCGTCTGGCCTATTGTTATCCATGTGATGATTCAAGAACGCCTTGAGGGAATTTCTTCAACTTTCACGTTTCACTTGGACTAAAGCATGAACTGATTCATTGGTGTATGTCAAAGGTTAATGGTCAAGGTCACAGTCACTGTGATCTCAAAAAATGCTGTTTTAACCTCTGATCTTTGCACCTGACACAAATCTTCATTTGAGGTCATAGAGGAAATTATTAGATATTGGTGGTCAAAGGTCAAGGTAACTCAAGAATCCTAACAGCGATTTTAACAACATCATATTTTTTACATCTCATTGGATAAAATAGTAAAGTTATGATATTGTGTATACAAAAGGTCAAGAGTCGAAAACACTGTCTCAGTATTATTTATTTTTCTTTAAATATGATTGGTTGGAGGAGGCATACAACCATGTGGCAGTAGTTTTAGTTTTTAATGTCTTACCCTTCAAGCTCATAAATGTCATTCAATCACTGACTGTGGCTCCTCCCCATGATGTAAGATCCAATGACAGCACTGGCGCATCTCATGATCTGTTTGCATAGGAAGATGTTAGCGCTCCACTGAATGCAAGAGAACCACACAGACCAGAGTGAGAAATAATGATTGAGAAAGTAACTTAATGTGTGTGTGTGTGTGTGTGTGTTGGAGAAAGAGATAGTTGAGGCTTCTCACAGGCTGCAGTGACTGGAGCCAATTGTGGTTCTGTCTGAGTAAAGGTAGTCAATGTTACCTTGATGAGTGCCACTTTGGCCCCGGCTGGGTCAGTTCCCTGCCAGTGTGTAATGAGCCCCAATGAGGGTGAACTCCCTGTTCCCCTATGCCCTGGCCTGTCTCGGCTAATGAGCTCCTGAATATATCAGTGTGGTTGCCCCCCCATCCCCAGTTTCTGGTCCCTCCACCGATACCTTTTTAGTTCACTCACTCCCCCCCTTTAGGCCTTATCCCACTCGTACCCTGTCACCTTACCTTGTCACCCTGCCTCGTAATGAGCCCTCAGGAACACCTTACATCCCCTTCCAACATACTGTGTCTCCTAATTGTGAGACTTTGTTTGTGGGACAGTCTGACTTTCCCATGTTTGAAGACTGTGAGATTAAAGATCTCCTCATGTCAGTTTGAGCTGAGACTGCATGTCTGTGCTCGGATTGACAACCTGTATCACACTGCAGCTTTCTCATGATTTCTTCTGATTTTAGCGTGCTAAATAATTATGACCAAAAAAATGCATTTGCATTTGTCTGGTCTTAATTTGGTTCCTGTTAAGTCACGGGGGAGTGAATGTCTGTATTAGGCATCTGGTAGACAGACAGAGTCTGCTTCATAAGAGAGAGGTGATGAATATTGCTCTGGATAGATTATTGAACCACAGACATACCCATGCCCCCAAGTCATTAATGGCAGGATGATTCACAGTAAACATTTTCACAATTTTGAATATGGAAAAATAGCAGGTAGATAATACGAGTAATTCTTAATGGGGACTATGATGTTGTTTTTCATTGGTTAGATCATGAACTGCAAGTAAAATCTGTCTGTGACATGATGCTGATAATTCCACAACAGGAATAAGAACACAAGCAAACCAAGACGGTCAGTCAGTAGAAAGTGTTTTAGGGAACCCAGAGAAAAAGAGGTGAGCCCTGAGGTGAGATTCCACTTTACAGTTTAGTCAGCACTGTTGTTTTCCACAGATTGTCTTTCCAAGGTGACTGACCCCTGAGCAAACGTTAACAGTCAAAATATTGGCTGCCATGCATCAGGTTTAAACATTAAACACAATTTTTCATTCACCTCAGTTGATTCGCTTCTTCACAGATTGCCCAACGCAGAAAAGTTATCAGTCGGCTGGGGGGAATCAATCAGGGGGCAACACTATTCCAGACCAGAGTGTTGTTTGCCAATGTGATGTCTGTGATGCCTGAAAAACCCGGGCTGCTGTAGCCAAGTCTCTCGATGGTGTTGGTTTTGGATTTATTTTTCATTCTATCCCTTTTTTCCCTCCCTCCTTGGCTTTGATTCTCTCCGTCTCTCTCTTACCCCTTTATTTCTCTCTCTCGCTCGCTTTTCAATGTTACATTTATGCGTCTCAGTACGAACCTTGGAGAGAATTGATGTAAGAAGTGCCAGTGCTGTTTTTGGAGATGCTAACAAATAAGCTGGCTCCACAAAGGTGACTGCCAAGCAGGGAT
This sequence comes from Platichthys flesus, assembly GCF_949316205.1. NCBI lineage: Eukaryota > Metazoa > Chordata > Actinopteri > Pleuronectiformes > Pleuronectidae > Platichthys > Platichthys flesus. Next base: position 2,406,016 of record NC_084948.1, on the reverse strand, counting down.
TAATGTAAAACAGAAAATATTAGCGTTCAGAGCCAGATCTCAGCAGAGAAGCAGTGCCCACTTTAATCGCCCCCCACCACCCAAATTCCCTGCAAATTCCATCACAAAGAAATAAATGAACACCTTCAGTTTGAAAGACTTACTGCAGGGCTTCAGGTGAATATATATTTGAATAAACGGGTATATTACTGTACAAAGGCCAAAGAAATTCTCAATGCAAATTAACAAAAAAATAATCAGGAGCTTATCACTGAAGAGGGGAAGGGACTTCACCTCTTTATTTCAATCTTCCTAATGCAGATAAAATTAAAAGAATAGAATAGTAAACAATAAAAAAAGAAAATTATATTAATGTGATGAATACATAATGTTTATCAAAATGGGGCTGGGCAATTAACCGAAAATATATCCAAACCGAAATCTGAACCTTGAAAAAAAGGTCCAACATAATGTGCCGCACACACATCAGTTTTCAAGAGACTGGAACGATCCGGATTGATGATCTGACATCATCGATAAATAACTTAATACATGTGATGTGTGCAAAGAGAGACAGAGCTGAGCACACACACACACACACACACACACACACACACACACACACACACACACACACACACACACACACACACACATCTGCAAACTAGAGATAAATTATTCCTGCGGATTATATATATTATATTTATAATGTATATAAGATAATCATTCATTAATTCATTAGAAATGAGAGAAAATTACCATACGTATTATTAGAGGTATTAATATTGGGGACATGTACAGCTAGACCTATGATACAAAACATGGCATTTTTGAACAAATGGAAAGATGATATGGATTGAATATTGAGTCGTAATGAGGAGGAGCGTATATCATCCCAATACGTAGGATGTACATGACTGTGTGCTGTGAACTGTCAATATCATGTCATCATCTACCGCTCTTAAATATTGCCGTGTAAATCACATGCTGTAAAAACAAATTTCCTCTTGGACGACAGCGGGGGATTATAATCTTATCCATCTCAACTTTCTGGAAGACTGTGTCTTAGCCGAACAATTACAATCTAATCTATAATGACGTAGATAAATGGGGGGAGTGATCCAGGGATAATTTAAGACCAAATATCAGCTCATCTTTTGCTTGGGATTTTTTAATAAATTTGTTTGTTGCAACATTAAAAACACAACAATGTGCGGATTATTCAGACATGATTGTGGTAGAATAAGCGACACTTGGCACAATTCCAGAGATATAAGGCTGTTTGTAAGAATCAGTGAACTGACTGCAGGTCGGCAGCTCAATCCCCCGTCTTCCCATATGCATGCCGAAGTGTCTTTGGGCAAGATGCTGAACCCTGAATTGCCCTTCAGAGAACAACAAAGTGCTGCTAATACATGCACTGTATTAATGTGTGTGTGAATGGATGAATGTAAAACTGTACTGTAAAGTGCTTTGAGTGGTCATCAAAACTAGAAAAGAACTATATAAATACAAAACCATTTAACCATTTACCATTTACTGGAATCCCAAAACTGCCATTACACATACGGTTTGGTTCAGGATTAACCAGAATCACTGGGATTGGGCAATGGCAAACATTTGTAAATCCTTAATAACACTAATTTTACATAAGATTATTATCGTTAAAACATTTGACTAAAGGGCATATATGACCTGACAAAGAGGGAAGGGGAGAGAAGTGCTTTTGTCTAACCACTTTCTTAACCCTCTCTCTAAACCAACTTCCCTTCTGTGTGTTGCAAGGAGGGTCAGCCACCTAAGCACCAATCCAAACCAATTTGTGGGAAATGGAGGTGGGCTATGTCTAAAGCAAAAACTGATTTACCGACCAATTCACTTTACCGCCAACCGTTTTAGTTGACACTGATGTGCTCAATTGATTGGGACGTTTTATATGATTAAAAATACTTTTGTAGAACAAACAAGTTGTTTACAAATAGAATGTCCCAAAATGTATGGTAGAATGTTTTCTCCGGAAGAAAACGTTGTTTTTTTTTATAGTGGAGTGAAGGAAGTTCATCGCGAATCTGTATCCGTACCACACACTTTGCCAGAGGGGTGTTTCGGTTAGCTGTGTGTGTGACTACAAACAAGTTAGTATGGCATAGGAGGTGAAGCATCTGAATTAACAGGATAGGGTAGGACGTCAAAATAAGAAATAGTGATAATGGGAAAGACAAAATAATAACCTTGAAGAAACATAATGAGACTTCATAATGTTAAATTATTGTAGGCTATTGACTTGCTGGCTTATTAGTGAGCATTAGAGCATTTTTAGGTAAATTAATTAACTGTAGTTTCTGGTAGCCTTGCAAAACGGATCCTGCATGCTTTTAACTGAATTAATTTCTTTATAAGCTCAATAAGAGAAGATGTTGCTTATGTACAGACAGCAGAGGAGTGTGGGTGAGCTGCTGCTGACACTTGTGTTTTTTGAGATGTACATCATGGGAATCAATTTCAGATTACCCACTTTACAAACCTTTTGCTAAACCTTAAAATGTAGAAAATATTTTCTCCACACCCTCTACCTCTTTATTAGCATTCCCACTCCAGACGCACAGACATGGTTTTGGTTCAGTTGCTCCATACGATTATTTCCATACATTAATATTCGTATGCATAGTAAGCTGGTCCAACAGCAAGACTTAGGCTCCAGCAGAAGGCATGCAGTGAAAATGTATATGTGGGCTGCCGCAAACTAAGTTTTGGTCCAGTGACTTTGCCTCAGGCTACATATGCACTGTGTACTGGCAAGAAATGGTTTATACATATGCAGATGTCATCTACGAGTTTCACCTGATCAGCAAAGTATAAATTTGAACAATAATACTTAATATTTGAACTTAAACATAAGTCAAGCCTTATTTCCAGTCAATCGTCATTAAGCGTTTGCTTAGAAGAAAAGAAAAAAACATTTCAGATCTATAGGGACTTACAAGTGGATTGAAGAAATCAGAAGACCTAGACAAGACAACTCAGTCTCGAATTATGTGCATGAGTTTATTTTTGCATCAGTAGTTCAAATGCTTATTTAAAAAAAACTCATTTTCTACGTCCAGAATATGTAAGGCAAATTGAAGTTGTTTCCTCATTCAGTATGAAGTCCAAAATCTGGTTTCTGGAATCAGGTTTCCCAAGCACACTTTAAACTGCATATTCTTACCCAATTTGCTTCCAGAGTGGTTTTAATGTCACACAATCCTGCCTGTACATACAGGTCTTTGTCAAATACTACACTTACATCACACTGCACAGTGGAGGACAAACACAAATTTAAACTCTTGTTTTGTAGTGGAGTATGAATTCAATGATATAACCATGATTTGTCCCACATTTTTTCTGTAACCTTTTTTAGATGCCACCCACAGATATTTTTCTGATGTATTACAGTACATTTCCAGCTACATATTTGAACTAATTGCCAATCAAAATGAATATGATACAGGGAAATTTACATAAGAGTCTTGGAAGCATAGTGACGGCTAATTCAGATGTGATAACGCTTATTTAAATCATCCTTTGTAAAAAAAAAAAGAATCCAAACTTGAATAATGTGCTTTGCTTTGACAATGAGTGTCTTCGGTTTCAATATTTATTTTACTTTAATTTCCTTTACTTCACTTTCGCCTTCATTTCAAGCCAATTAATTTATGCTTATCCAATTTGATGCTTATCAAATTAATTATGCTTATCACATTATGTCTTCAAGTTGTTTGTCTGTCCATTCCTCCATCTGTCGCTCTGTCTCATTTTGTGAGTGCAATTTCTAATGAATGCCTTAAGGAATTTTTACAAATTAGGTTAATTATAGACAAATTTGATTTTAATGGTCATAAATGCCTTTTATCAACAAATAAAGGATACTCAATACCTTTTCTATTCTATTAATTCCATTGGATGCACTATGTATATATTGTGTATATGAGTCCGGACAAGGTTGTAGACTCTTACTGGACTGGTTGTGACCACGACAACCATGAGGCCATAATTGAAGCTGTTGAGAAAAGGAGGGACGCCATTCTAACTTTTCCGGTCTCAGCAGGGTCACAAAAATCATTACAGTGTAAGCTTCCAGTCCCTATTCTCTTTCTGCAACATAAATGGAAAAAAAGTTTGCTGAACTGAACAATGTAGGATGGAAGAGACATTTGAACGAAGACAAGATGAAATGTAATGGTCTGCAACTCAGATGACTGACCAGATGGAGAGCCCTTGCTGGGGGTGACTCACTCCTCCTCTGTGGTACTCCCACTGCCACTACTTGCATCTCTCTTCCTTTCCTCTTCACTCCACCTGCTACCACTACTGCTGATTCTACCTTTTGGATTGCTATATTTGTGACTGGGCCCATTGATGTGGAAAAAGTCATCATCTGGGCCAGTAGATCTGGAAATAGAGTACTCGCCGAGGTCGGCCAGAGACAAGCCTTGTTCCGTGAGAGCTCACCAAGCCAAGGGCGCAGGGGGCAATGAGTTCCAGCTTGGGAGAGCCAGAGGTCTCTGCTGGCTATTTTCTCGACATTCACTGAGGAGCCTGTGCAGGTCTGAAGCTAAGACAACGCTTCCAATATCACTAAAATCCTTTGAGACATTCTCAGAAACACAGCATGCCAGATTCTGCCCTCTGACTGGAAATTAGAATTTCTAAATGATTAGATGGAAGCAGGAGCTATGAATCAATAAAGCTGCCTAGCTGCAGGGCAGCTCAGCCAATTAGGCCAACAGGGGGTATTTTACAAATAATATGAAGTCTTACAAGGAAACAGAATGAGAAGCTACAGTAATGTGATTTATGATTATTGTTCTGTATTTGACGACATCTAATGGAAATTGTAATACTCAATTATTATTATTAAGCTTGTATACTTATTTGTTTTCACTCTGTGTAGTAATAAAAGTAAGGCCATAGCTTATTCTTTGACACATTGAAAGGATATTAGCAATAAAGACTAATTCATGCTCAGAGCCTTCTGTCTGTACTCTACGTGCACTTTTGCTATATATCTGCAGGTCTTCTGAAAGCTTATTGATTCGAACACAAAAGAAACTGAGCAATCCCACCAGAAATCGCGTGTCTTGCAGAGTCTTCCCAATAGGTAAAACGAGACCCCCATAAGACACAAGGAACACATTTTAAGAATTCACCATCCACATGCCACTGTGTTTTTGCCTAAAAGACCACTGCCATTCACAACATGGCCAATTTGAGGCACAACCTCAACCATTGACGCCACTTGGTTATCGGTCATGAACTCTCAACTTTGCTCTGCCCTCTAGTGGATATATTATTTAACAACCAAGGCAACGCAAAGTTTGCATGAGACTAATCGGGAAGAGATGTTCCTTTTTTCCTTTTTTTTTTACTTCATACGCAAAAGCAGCATAATGAGCTTTAAAACTATATATGAAGATTCTAGTGGCAACTGAAACTGTTACCTTCAGATTTTAAGAGCTGATGATGTCAGTGATCAAACGCAGAAAATATTGTTCCTGCCATATTTAATATAATGTACCATTGTCCCATAAACATCTTTTTTTCCCACTCTAATAATTACAGGTAGATTTTAACCTAAGAGATTTATGGGATTACAGCACTTATCTCATCTGGGAGTGAGCTAACCTCTCTCCTTCAACCCACTCTAAAATGGCCCTTAGGCCCATATTGTAGAATAGTTAATGGAGTGCGCCTACATGAATTATTAACAGTGCTTACATTCCCTGTATACTTGCCATCGTATCGATATTCAGCCCTTTTGCGTGCCCATGGGTATGTGGGCGTACTTTTACACATCAGGATGAATTGCCCTTTTCACATACATGCCAGTCCCTCTCAGATAGATATCGCTCTTACTGTGGGATGAGCAGAGAATGTTGAATAAAACATCTGACTTGCAAGAAAATAAAATAAACTAGAAAAATATATCCTTCCCACACTTACAGTCAACAGATCAGAATTTAAGTGCGGGTGACAACAGTGAATTGTAACAACGCGGTGCTCTCAGTCCTGTGGTTTTATGTTGCAGGGGCACCTTGAGGTGTACATTATTAAAGCATACTTGGATTTATAACGTCATCTTCCATGGGGAGTAATCTAAGAGGTAAAATCAATGGCCAAAAAACAGTATCCACAAACTATAAACCATCTCCTCTCCTGCAAAGTGCTTGTAAACCTTTTGGCTATCATTGCCGGACTCGACAGGAAAGCTCAGGGGAGATTCACATTAGGAAAATAAGAGGGAGAAGCAACCTCCTTGAATCCTTATTAGGCAGATAAGGGAGCTATTACATTAACTTTCTAGCCTATTATGGTGGGACCTATGATTAGATTGTTCCCAGTGCAACATAATGCACTTAAGTCTCGAACCAAATTCTAGAAGTGTCTTCCCAAGGGTTCATCATTTTGTTACCTCAACTATTGATTATGCTTGTGTGTGTGTGTGTGTGCGTGTGTGGAGGGGATGTTTGTTTGCTGGTTTGTGTCTCAGACTCTCATAGAAAGCAAATGGTAATATACCACAGGCGAAAGAGCAAGCTTTTAAGCAAATTCATGTAAACAGTCCGTAACACTTTACAATAAGGTATGAAAATGTGAGTAGACAACTGACGACTAGAAGAGGAAAGACTTCTTACAACTACCTGTAGTTATTGTGCATTCAAAAATATATTGAATGCAAATTTAATACGCACTCCATATGTGTGGCAATGGAGCAACAAGGAACACTATTGAGCCAGGGCAGGATGTGGATGCACATTAGGGTTTAATTAAAGCTGTATTTTTATTATTACATTTATCAAGTACCTGTCATCATCAATGTATCATGAAATATTGTTTATTTTTAATAATATACAATACGCTGTATGTTGAGTGAATATTTGTAATAAAATAATTATAGGAAAGCATGTCCTTCCATTGTTAGTGCAGGTTTTCTCTGGGGATTCCAGCATACTCCCACTGTCCAATTTAACTGTGAGTGTGAATGCTTGTTTATCTCTGTATTTTGGCCCTGTGATACACTGACCTGATCAGAGAGTACCGTCCCCCGCACTTGTATGGATATATTGTGATCTTATGATCAAGTTATTAAGGATCGATATTTAATAGTCAGATAAACTTAAAGCAAAGAGTAACCACTCAGTCACTACTCTAAAAGTCCTGATGTGCAAAGAGAACATAACTGAGGATTAAGTAATACATAATGAATGATTGAGGAATTATCAGCAATGGCTTATGAAGAAAGTGATGATTACTCTGTTTCACAGATAATTAGGAACTATTCATCACCTCATGATTCATTAATATTGTACATGTCGGCCTGTTCTCTAGTAAATCATAATAAAAACAATAAACTGATGGATAGCCTAGTTTCGTGAATGGTTTTCTAATGTCACCTCAGTTTTAAATGGTTAGTGTCAAACAAAAGGAGGGTTAGGATCTCAACAGCTGCTCATCCAAAATGCATCGCAGTCAACTCTGGACTTTCACCCGCTGAGTTTGGAGTAAATCAGACGAGCAGTTAAAGGAAGGACAGAGATTTCAGATTTATAAGTCTTGTATGGTCCCTCAATTTGGAGTTCTTACAGTGTCATGCCTGTAAACAGACTGTCATTAAGACATTCCCCAAAGTGCTAAAGAAACCACAGCATTGTTTGTGTAATTGATGGAGGAGCAGTGATCTATATCAGGTTTTGTTGTGTCGAGTCTGAATTTAGATTTTACCAGTTGTTCAGCGACACCACCTTGACAAAGATAGGTTGTAGGAAAGATCTAAACAAATGACTCACCACTGAGCTTAGAAAATGTATTCACTGCCGACTTCAAGGAACCGACAGAATAATAAGCGCAAATGTATTCCAATATGGATTAATGAAAATGTGATGGTAATAAGGAAGGATTATTTCCCCCCCTCATGCAACTTTGTGATTATTGTGCACTTGGTATATAGCTAGGTGATAAAGTACGCTAACTATGCTGCTTATAATAGCAGCTCTGAAATGATGAATGTTTGAAAATGTGCGATTATTGAAATTAGTTAAAGCACTTTTTCTTCTCTCAGAGCTCTCTCATTCTCTACCCTTCCCCCCTTTTCCCTTTGTTCTCCATTGGTTATTTTTTTCTTCATTCCTCCACCCTACTCTCACCCTTTCCTCTTGCCTTCCCAAACAGTCTCCTCTTTGTTCTGCCAGCCAATGCTTTCTCTCGACTGAGTCAGACCCATCCCCACCCCCCACCCCTGAGGGCTCCGGGCATGCAGGTCCTCAGTCTCCTCAGCCTCTGTGGCTTCCTGTCTGACTGTAGGAAAATGAATTTCTATGGCTTTTTAATAGACTGCCCACTCTTCTACATCTCATCACTCTCTGACACCATGAGGCTGATTGCCCAGAGTGAAGGCACTGGTCTGTGCAGTAACCCCACCAGCAATAGATCCCCTCCTCTTCATCATCGGTTCTAACTATCTCTGACCTAAGCACAAAGACTTATTGAAAAGCCTGTTGTTTCTCCAAGCATCCATATACACATCTATAAATGTTTCAATTTACATATAGCCTACTACAGGAAACAAGGATTTTCTTTTCCAGACCTCCTTGCAAATGCATCATTAATATCAAATGGTTTCTCAGCATTGGCTTGAAAACAAGCACCCGTATAACTAGAGTAATATTATGTACTGTATTAAAGCATACATATTAGTGGTCGCGCAGCAGTTGTTAAAAAACTCGCTGTGTGTTTGACCCCTCCGATGTAGTTAGAGGACAGTGTTAATAAAGCGATTATAGGTCAGGAGGCTCTGGACATATGGCACCCAGTGTTTAATCACAGCAATCTAACATTGCATCCTCAGGGTTTTTCCTTTTTTACAGAGAGAACTTATTAATTAAGGTCTCCATTGTGAGCCTTGTAGTCCTTCACTGTTTAAAGTGCACCAAATGAATGCTAATGGGATGCATGGTATGTGATTCCATGCACTGTTATTTACATACTTCCTCCTGATGAGCCATTGGAAAATAAATTATATTCTGGGAAACAGCTGGGGAGTGCAGGAAGGGGCAGTTTGAACTCTCAAGAACACATTGTTTCTCTTTCATTAGAAGGAAATGCTTGGCTTTCCCTTTCTGAAGAGTTAAAAACCGAGGTTTGGGCACAAACTATTCTTAACTCTGCACCCAGCAGGGCACATTCAAGCTATTTCTGTTCTTATGCTAATTTGCCAGTAATTGTCGAAGCCACAAACCAACACAGTAATTCAAGTGTCCATATTAATGTACCCTTACAGTAACAATTTCTATTTCCAGTGTGTCAGCACCTCTTGGCAGAGATGGCATCTTTGTAAAGACCCTCTCGCACTCATTACAGTGTGCAGACAAACTGAAATATAGCAGCATCTTTTTTTCACACAGTCAAAAGCAATCTGCGTGTCGAAAAAGATGTTTCAATATGATGAAATATTTTCAATTTGTGTAGAAAACTAAGCTGAAAGTGGAAGGGCTTTTGTCCTGTACAAAGATTAATAAAACCTGACATTCAGCAGATTTAAATTTGAGATTACAGTGAATGATTATGAATATTTCCACAAAAATTATCAATTAGAAATAATAAATATAATTAAAATGAACCAAAACGAATTTAAAGTACATTTAGGAACTTTATAACATTCAAAACCGCTCAAGTTGGATATTTGTGATTAAAGAAAAAAAGAGCTCCTCATGAACACTGGAGTCATTCACTAGTTAGTGAACCTAATAAAGACAAACTATTCCCCTTTAAAGTAATGAGTAGTTAAACATTGTTAATTAGATACAGTATTTCTCTGTCTTCACAACTGCCAACATAAACTTTCTCTCATTTAATACCCACATTAAAGATCGGCGAGGTGTTATAAACGTTAGACGCTTATTCATCACAGCTTCTTATTATACGTCCAAGGTATTCAATAACAGGATGTAGACAAATGTTTGGGCCTATGAAACCTGTATTTTAGTCAAGCTGCTCACAGAAAGCACACACACACACGCACAATAGACTGTATATAAAGATGGATAACGCATCTCCACTTCCTCCTACGGCGAGCACTGCCATCTTGCACATTTTGAGCCACAATCTGCACAGTGGCGCTCAGGGGATGGCACTGCGGACCCAAGCTCCCACTAATACACCAGCTTGACCAATAGTGAGTTAGTCTGAGCTGTCAATCATGATGTCTCATCCCGATTTAAAAGCAGGAAAATCGAATGCAAATCTAATTTAGGCCTGGTGCACACTGGAGGATTATCAATTCGAAATTGATTTTAAAACATGGGAGACCACAGACATAATGACAGATTTAACCCATTTTAAATGGTTTGATCCCCAGTCTTCCCATTTGCATACCGAAGTGTCTTCTGGTTCCCAGTCAGATCGCTGTCATGGGGGTTCGCTCAGTATTCTGTCGGAGCCGGTTATCGTAAATATCAAAGCTGTTTAGAATTTAAAGCTTTATATTTTGGCGGCTCTAACACAGTCAGCAGCGTTAGGATTATTTTGGAAACCTTCGTGCTTCAGGTGTATTCGGTCAGATGTTCAGCTCTGACTGGCCTCCATTCAGGAATGCCCCCGCAATTGTCATAAAGGTCAAACCGGGTCTACAATCGGCTTTATTATCCTAAAGTGTGCACCACACAATGTAATAACAACTTCTGAAAATGACAGAAAACATCTTTGAGAAAATTGTATTTAATCTACCTAATCTAAATAATTTAAATAAACACATCAAGTCAGACTACTGCATAAACCCACTGCTGCCTCATTATGCTGTAGTATGCACCAGCCCTTAACGTACAAATGAACACATCAACAGTGTGATACAAAGAAATGAAATTGACAGAAGCCATCCACTATCATTGAGGAGGTGGGATTCATGAGTTGTTCTGCAAACAGCCATTAGGTGGCGATCAAGATCCTTTGGCCTCACTTTTTGGCAGGTGCCATCTCGTCCATCTTTAAACCCATTCTACAGAACAAACATTGCACATGAACGCTACACTGACATCAGAGAAACTGTATGACGGTTAGAGTCGCTTAATCATTCTTGATGTTTGCTAATCTACCTAATTTGATTAAACACATAAAGAGAGCCACTCTGTACACATCTGCACTGACACTGTGTTTCTATAATTTTTGGTAAATGTAGCCATCCATTGGGAACAAGCAAAGTCTATAAGATCATTATTACACACTACACACACACACACATACGCACACACACACACTTGACAGCCTTATATGAACCAACACGGTCATTTTAGCACTGGTACTGAAGTTCTAACTATTAGTCAGAGACCCTACTGAGAATAAATGTCAGGGATGGTGCACATTTTCTGAATCCTGAATCAGCAGGACTCAAGAGGTAGTTGAGATAGAAGTTTTTCCTCTGTATCATCGATCAAAGTGGCCGCAGTGTTACTTTTTTTTTTTTTTTTTTCACTGTGTTAAATCAAGGCAGGACTGCAAAGACAGACACAAGTTTTCACATTTCTTAGAATCTGTTTGCTTTTTAAATCCTTGTTTGAGAATCTGTGGAGGTGTTCTCTATTAACAGACATCGCTTTGGGAGAACAAGGAGACTGAGAGACAATTCCTGACTTCATAACTGTATAGACAGACACTGCATTTACTAAGTTGAAGACATATAATATTTAATTTTCAGTCAGCTGTCTTATTTTTCCTCCAAAGTATGTTTTTGATGTCGATTGTTAAATGCAATGTGTTAATAACAAACTTGAAGCTGCTCCAATAAGAAATTAGCTGATCGTGCTGCAAAATAAAAAGGAGAAAATCCACCTTACACTTCAAGAAATGCATTCCAAATATGTAATTTATAACAATTTAAACAGGATTTCTGCAAATAATGTGTACGTTTAAATAAAATAATGACCAAAGTCACAAGTCTTGTACCGACATATTCACCACTTTGATGGATTAGTCCATCATCTTGTCTCACATCAGTATTTGAGAGCAGCATTTGACTATAGCACATACAGATCTGCATCGCTGCTATCTGTAAATCATATGTGCTAACTGAGGATGCCTTCTTTAAACCAACCATGTATCAAATAAAACTCTTAAAAACTTAACAGTTTCAAGATCCATAAGAGCATAGATACAGGTTACTTGTTTTCAGACACAAATCAGGAAATGCACTTGTATTATATTATTGTCTCCATTTTATGCACAACAGTTTCTCATATGCTATTGTTTTTTTAATGTCAGAACAGAGATCAAAGTTAATCCCAGGACAGAAGAGGTCATTGTTTGTTTGTAACTATATAAATATGAAGACCATGTTGCATTGTGTAAATAGTTTTTGCTGGTTTGTTGTTTTGCAGTGGGAGAAACAGGGAAGGGCTGATTGCCAGGACTTTATTTTTACAGCTAGAAACCTGTTGGAGACCTGTGTTAACAAGGCACACTGTCACACAGCATATCCAAGGTCTCCCACAACACACTTTTTCTAACTTTTGTGAGGGGGAAAGAGAAGAATTGGGTTAGGGGCGACTTCATCACAGATTCCTATTACAGCCTTCAATAATAGGATGTAGAGAAATAACAGGCCTAATGAAAAGGAACATTATTATTTATTCACAGAAAGGCCACAATGACGACACATATTGTACATGATGGCTACACTCACAGACCAAATATTTTACATACACTACAGCAGTTACTGTCTGTTAATCTGTCATAGTGTGTGTTTATCTAACTATGAACAGATAATGTCAGACTAAACCCGAACAAGAAGTTCTAAGGTGGGGATAATTAAATATTACTGAGGTACATAACCCATGAAGAATCATTCTGACAGGACTATAACTTCAATTAGACAGAGAGCAGGGAAATAGTCCCTGGTTCTGACCAATTTAAGGTCAATTACAATTGTGATTGATGTTAATTGTAAGAATGATTTTTATTTAATGAAAGCAAATTGCTACTTATGTTGTTTTCTTTTGTCTTGGGTTTGAGAGTCACAGGTTTTATAACATTAAATTACTGCATACAGAACCATTAAACAATTCAAATGAAGGTGCACAAACACATTTTATTATATTAGTAAAGTGATGAATGTTAAATATTAATACACCACCAAAGGGGCTGTTAAAAATACAAATCTGTAGTGGACAATCAGAATTCAAATCCAATTTTTTTAGATTTCAAACCTAGTGTGTCAAATTAGTGGTAATCGTGATTTGCAGATAATGGTTATGAAGTACAAAAGCATCATGATTAAAAACATGTTGACTGGAGATTTAATAATTGCATGCACCCTGGGGGAATCTTCTTTCTCTTAAGTTGCAGAGTTGGGTCCAAATACTGTTTTGCACTGGTGAACTGTTTGGATCTGGTCCGCCAGAGGAGAATCTCCCCATGGGCTGGCGTTGAAAGATTTCCTTAGCTTTCGACTCCCAGCTGTCTCTCAGGTGGGAGATTTGTGTAGAGTCTTGCTCTAAAACACCCAAAAGCTACAGCCTAGCCAATTATTGCATTGTCCTAGGGAGACAGTCGCTGTTGCAAATACATTTGAAGCTTGTTACTCTTTTTTGACTGAATATGTGATTAGCTTACTGTAGCACAAAGTCTGAAATCAAAGAAAATCCACCTACAGTACAAACACCTCTATGTTTTCTCAACCTTTGGACTCTACTGGTGATTCTGGTCTCTATTACTCTTAGGCTGTGTACCAATTCAGCACCTTCCTCCCTTAGAGGACGCTGTCTACAGGATGCAAAAACCTGAAAGGCTGAACTTAAATGAGACAGCCTCGTCGAGAGAGAATGTATGGGATCTGCTTCACCAGCTTATCGCTTCCATACTGTTGTCACCTGGCAACAGAGCTTCAGTTGTGTCTGACGGGGTATTGATGCTTCTTGTTTTGTTTTAACATGTGTACCGTCTGCTGATTGGTTGAGTTGAAGCTTGATACAAACATTTCTATGTAAAATAATTTGTCACCAAAGAGCAATGAATCCTTGGCTAGGTTGGCCCTGAGATGGATTCACACATCCAAACTTTTGTTGCGCCGAGTTGAAAAGACGCTTTGGTCGGCAGCATTTGGAGGGAAAGTAGTTGCCTCGCTGGCCTTCAAACGCAGCCCCTGAATTGGAAACAGCTTTTGACGGAGCCAGGCAATCGTTATAATTTCTCTCTGCTGAGCTTAATTGCTGTCAGCTATAGACATGCCTACATACAAGTGCCAGTGATCTTCTCATCTGGTTCCCAGCAAAAAAGTGAATTGTATATCCGAAAAAGTCTAAAAGAGCTGTCCTATAAAGAAAGGATTGTTTTCATCATTTGAATCTCACTTGGTGTTTGCAATATATGGCAAAAGTATAATTCACAAAAGGTTACTGATATGATAATGCTTAATTATTTTATATCAAGGTTTTTGGGTAAAACTACAATTTGATAATTGAGAGATATTTGATGAGTGTGGCAGACAATAGCTCATATTTGGATCAAACATTACAAGTAAAAATAACACTGACGTAGTATTGTCATTATTAGTATAATAAATATTATTAGTCATGAGCTTCTTGTCTTCACCCTGCCCTTTTAGGTGATAGCTCCTAAGGTGATCTGTGTCAGCATAGCCCTTCAGAAACCATCTGGATCTGAAAGGAGCGCCCTTTGCAGCAGGGCAGACCTCTATCCCAGTCTCACCAAATTGCAATCATAATTCATGAAGAATATACTCATAAAAATGAATGGGTTATTAATCAGTGTCCCCCCACCGGACTAGTACCTGCAGAAATTTTATTAACTTTATTTTGAGCACATTACTCTTCTAGTACCCTGTTGGAATACACCATATCCAGAGGTGCGGCTTAATTGTCTCCATATTTCTATGTTGCCACTGAAAGACAATGATGAGGGGGTTTTAGTGGGTCTCTTAATAGAACTTCCTCTGCACACTGTCATTTCCAGAGATTAACAGATGTGTTTGATACATTCATTACCTTCCCGGCTCAGGAAAACACAGAACTGAGGTGGTGTTTTGCATGATAACCACACTAGACAAGTCTTTCAGTTCTGTTTAAGACATTTAACCGGGGGGAAATTGATGCTGTAAGCTGAGCCACTGCTGGCAGATGGCAATAGGTGGGATGAAAACAGGTTGTAAAAGCCTCAGGTTATGATTAAGCGGACTGCTAGATAAAGCACATCGCAACACTATGCATGCTGCATAGTGATCAACAATTGTTGGGCGGCACAGGAATCATCCGTACCTTCCCAACATGTTTCAGGTCAGTGCAGATAAATACAGACGATTCCTAAGTCTTGTGTATGTGATGACTCCTGTAATCAAACCGAAACAGACTTTTAAAGACATCCATATAAATTCTGTGAGTAATCCGTACCTTTGGCCACTGTGAAGGTTGCTGCTAGATGAACTGGAGCTTGGTAAAACAGTAAAGCCCGACCTACTCGACAAACTATAGAGTCTGAAGATGAATTTCGATCAGCTTCTAAGAGGAAGAACCTTTTATCATGCACATGAATGACTGAGCACCAATTAAGGACTTCTTTCTTCTACAAATATCGCATACAGGTCAGAGCAGCTGAGACCAAATGTTGCCAAGGAAGGGATGAAGCGTAGAGAAGGAAAGGAAGTGGTGACTACCAGCATCATGGCCCTCAGGAATACACTGAGGTTTGTTAATTAATACATAAATCATAAATTTTCGTCATTCATTAGACTGGGGAATTTGAGCTTCAAACTTATGAGTCTTCAGTGTGTGTGTCCGTGTGTGCATGAATTTTTGGATGACTCTGACTTTGGAATAGAAGGAGAGAATAAAAGAAAAACTGCTCCTCTCCTCACATTCCTCACCCTCCCTACCCACACCAGCCCCCCGAGGAGGTGATCGGACGCATCTGTTTCCCGGAGATAAAGGGCTGCTCACCACATCCCCAGAGCTGGGAGTAGTTGGCACCACGCATGCTGGCAGTCTGCTCATGTAACAGACCCTGTCACTGACACTGAGGGAGAGACAGAGGGGGAGTGAGGGCGAATCGGGCTGAGAAAGACTCAAAAGGGTAGGTGAGATGTTAAAAGGGTGTAGTCAGGGGGGAAGAAAACAAATAACTCATGGAAACAAGTATTAACAACCAAACTCTGAATTTTTCACTTTCTGTGACACAGCGAGGGTTTTAGGTATTCACTCCTCTGAGCAACCTTCTTTTTGTTACTTTTTAATGTAAAAAAACTGTAAGTTTTTATCATTAATATAACTTTACAACACGCGAGGACAGTTCCTCCCACCTAAACAACAAAATAGGTTTCTATGTTTGACCCACCAAAATAACCATATCAGCTACTTGAGTGTTCTGGTATTAATACTGTATTTCTTTGAATAAAAGTAAGACAATCAATTAAATATGAGGACACTACAGTATGAAGCCATGGATCCTCTAGTCTTGCAATAACAATACAAACTTTTGTATTGTTTGTCAGCAACTGTAAAGCTATTTTATAATCTGCAGTGTAAAAACAACAATTTAAAACAGTAACAGGGCTTATGTGGAATCCCTGATTCTAGCCTTTTAGCTAAGTTTAAGTAGTTGGCAGCTGATACATTATATATACTGTCGGCCGGATATGACTACATAATTTCTCTCTCTAATTCTCAGTGAGCAAGTCCAACAATTCCTTAAAAAAAAGGACGAGACTCTAACTGGTGTTTAAGTCACGTATTTTATGAAATGTAATTTATTTCCTGTTAAGGAAAATCCTCAACTACAGTAGCTGTAGGCTAAAAGAAAGAAAAAACAATACTGTATATTACTGTATATGTTTTTAATGGAAAATATAAATAGCATGCAATTTATTCTCTTAAATTGAACACGTTAAAGAATAATTGGATAAATATTTTATTAACTTCCTAATATACATAGGCTTCTAAAACCCTTTCAAGTTTCTTTCATTACCTTGCATCTATCGTTAATATCTGCCTTCTAATTAATTTTCTTTTGGTGAGCTATCACTCCCATCTCTTGCTGGAGACACATGAATCAAAATACACACGTACACAGACACACACACACACTCTCACTCACACGCATGCACACAGTGTTCACACAAACCCCCTGAGACCAAGCTCGATACCAGTCTGTGTACAAGCTTTCCACTACAGCGTCTCTGCTTTCATTTTCCCAAATGAAGGCTGTCCCATATGCTCCAGCACAGGGAATATCAATACACCAACTATAGTATTCAAGAAGATCAATACAGTAGAATATTTTTTCTCTCTCTCTCTCTCTCTCTCTCTCTCTCTCTCTCTCTCTCTCTCTCTTTGTGTCTTTCTCCTCCTCAGATCACTGGAGCATTTTTATATGGGGTCACTGTGACACAGATCCTGAGTGCTGTTATTCCCCGAAAACTAATTTAGAAGTTTGGTGAGCAATGGTCTGTGTGACCCAAATAAGAAAGATGCCCTTGTATTTAGGTATTTAGGTTGCGGCTGGAGTTTCATACATATGAAAGATGAGTCTCTTGACAGTTGTATGCTTGGTGATGAATACATATAAACCCCATTAATAATTTTTAAACAGTTTGAGCACAATCTTATACTTTAGTGATTCTTAATGATGGACCCCTTCTTCATGTCTTTAGAGAGAGACGGAGACAAAGGGCCAGCTGCATATGCAAATCAATACCAATACAAGTAGAGCAAAACTAATTATTATGTCAGTAGTCTATTAAAAATAAATGACTCAACGTTCTGCACAGAAGAAGGAATGTTTAATGTATACCTTCATAAATATGTTTACAGTGAATAATGTTATGTATTTAGTAAAGTAATAATAATAAATAGGAGATGTGGACAGAGAGAAGGAATAACTGCAGGAAGCCATAGACTTAAATACAGCACAATGCAGAGTGAATAACAACAGCAACTTCAGTGTTGTGTGAGTGGTGTTTAGTGGGATGCAGTTTTGGTGTTTCCAACAACCTTAACCATCTGAGACTTTTGTGTCTGGCATTTCCCCTAAAACCTCAAATAGAGTTCATGTGGACAAAGCAAACCACAAAGGCACCACATGAAGAACTGCTGACAGCAGCCACTGCAGTTGTTGGAATGACTTAATTACTAGTATGGCCGTAGAGCACATATGTGAAGAGATGATTTTCTAACTAGAGATTACAATGAACCTTGGTGAAAGGCTGTGGTATGGGTTTGGGAGGAAAGCGTCACAATTCAGTGTAGATCCAGCAATTATTTGTAAAATTTTAAAGTCTGGTTAATATCTATGTGAGCAATTTGGTGCAGATAATAAAGATTAAAAAAAAAACAAAAAAACTTGGATATAGTATAGTTTAGTGCGGTTATACAAGTGGACTCTTGAGGTTTTTGGATGTATGCACTCTTCTGAATTGTAATTTAGTTTCATAGAGTTATTAACGAACAGTATGTTATCATCAACATCTTAACTATTTCATAAATCTGATAGAAAACAGTATTATTTGCTTATATTATAACATTATGTTGACGTTTCATGACAAACTGGGACAAGCCGTGTGCGTGTTATAGTATATCATAATCACATAATCTCATTTGTGGTATTGTCACATAATCCAGTTTGTACATAATTCATGTCCAGCATAATTCATGTCCAGCATAACCTACTTGTGTTTCAAATCTGGCTAATTAATTTAGAACTCAATGTATGAAATGGCACCAACACACAGGGATGAAAGCAAAGTTAACAAAAACTGATTAGACTCAAGGAAAAATAATGCAAGGAAAAATGTCAGTTGAAATGAAATAATAATGAAACTAATATTCATGTAAATGGCCTCTGTCTGTTGTTCTGTGTCCATTCGACTCTATGGCTGTTATCTGTGTACAATTAATTTTGAGCGGAATCATTCGATACACTGCGGATCAAAGCATCTCAGTGGGGTCTCTGATACAAGGGATACACATCTCCCAGCTAATTATTGATTGGTTACAACACTGTTAATGGTGTTTAGTGCAGAGCAGTGATGAAAGGCAAATCTCTGTTGTCAGTACGTATTAATGATTCTGTTACGGAAATTAAATAGTTTCTTTGTTTCTTTTTGTTTCCCTTGTTAAAAAAATATTTCTAATGAGGGATACAGTTGCCAATTGGCATTTAATCTCTCATGTTGCAACTCCTAATTTAACTTGCTGCCCTGCTTTGAATCAATACCCAATTATTGAAGTTCATTAGGAACCTATTATTGTTTGACAGTAAACTCGTTAAAATGGTGACTTGGATAGATAATTAAATTGCACACCTCCTACAGCAGAAAATGGTATTTACTTATTTATTAATGTACTTGTTTGTTATATTGTTCTGTAGCTGTGCTTGGTAACGGTTTTGTGAACATTATCTCTGAGCACTTTTCGCACAATACTTGCAAAAGGGAACATTTAGAATTTTGAGCCATACACACCTCTAAAAGACAAAATTCCATTTTTTTACATTTATTACTCTGTTGAATCACCTTGACAGGATTGTTTTTTTATTTTGATATATGTTTTTACAAGTAGGTCTTGAATAAAGTGCTATTAGATGAATATATTAAAGATATTAATGCACAAGGTGAGAATGAAAAACTTAAACAAAATGAGAGAATCTAAGCTTATCAATCACGGGCACAATTTGAGGTTTATAAATAATGAAACAAATATATTTATCTGTACATCTGTCCTTTTTCGAAGCTGTTTGGTTCAGGGTCACAGAGAAAGCAGGATAAGCTGACCCATCAGTCTGTCCCAAAGTCCCTCCACAGTCCGTCATGGCTGGAGCACCGTCAAGCGAAGGTGCCCAGGGGAGCATCCTTCCCTGTCAATATGGGGGAGCAACACCTCCTCACCTTTGAGCCTGTGCCAGTTAAATCCACTATAGTTTTCAGACCGACTGTGTCGACACCTTAAGGTTAGGGTCACAATGCAGATCAAGTTAGCTATCACTATGACTGTTTGGCTACACTTTTGGTTGTTACAGTATCTAATTATGTGCCATATCGCAACTCATCTGCAAATCTGTTTGTCTTTTACAGATACGTGTTCCTCAACTGCACCATGACAGAGACAAACTTAAACTAAGATGCATATGAAAATGTACCTAGGACAGTGATAGATTCTTAATAGTGTCTATGAATTTCCCATTGAATCCATTGATTCATCCATCATCTATACCACTTATCCTTTTGAGGGTCGTGGGAGGTTAAAGCCAATCCCAGCAGACATTAGGCAAGAGGCCAAGTGCACCCTGGATGTGTCTCCGGTCTATCACAGGGCCAACATACAGAGACAAACAACCATGCATGTTCACGTTGACAACTACAGGCAGGTTAGAGTTGACATTTAACCTAACCTGCATGCCTTTAGACTGTGTGAAGGAGAGCGAACCCATGCAGGTACAGTTAGAAAATACACCCACCATACATTTTATTTCTAATTTTAAAAGTTACTGTTTAGATTACAAAAGCTATTGAATCATGCACTTGATCAAATTAAAAAAAATGCAACCCTGCATCCAACAACCTGTAAACTTGCTGTCCAGCTATGTTTGTAAACTAGATATCTAAAAGTTGTATTGTTTTCTATGTTACCCCAAACAAAGGGGGTGTCAAGACACGTTATTGTCATAGACTTCTACATTCAAACAAATTTGTCTGCATTTTGGAACATCCAGGTACCTATACATTGACTTCTGATGTCTATAAAGCACATGTGGTTTTTCATACTTCAGACTATACGACAACTCGCTGGGCATAAGATACATCAAATAGGCAGTTTGGTCAAAGTGTCAAAGTGCTAATTTTATTGCCATCCTCAATTAGTTGTTTTCCCATGCAGCTATAGTGGTAAATCTCAAGAAACACACATTCAACATGAAGATGAAATCAATTCCTTATAAGGAATGGAAACAAAGCAGCTTAAAAATGAAACAAAGTGATACAGAAGTTAAAATTGTCCCTTGTAGTTTCAGTTTTTTCTCAGAGTAAAAACAGGATGTGGTTTACTGAGCATAGCCTTTGAACGTTTGAAAAATGTGAGTATCAGAACTTCATCCAACATACTTGAATACAGGATATATTAAACCTTTGAGCCTAGCTGTCTGCAAAAGACATTCTCTCTGCTGTTAAATATATATATATATATACACATTACAGTGTATTTTTACACTGTAGGATAAAGTCACCTTTCATAAACAATAAGATCTTGATCATTTTTTATTTATCAATGTAAAATCCAACACAGTTTCTGATAAAAGTCACTTGGTAAAATAAGAATTACATTAGCTGTGCCAACATCAGTACACAACCATTAACAAGATAAACATCACAGCTATTTGAATCAAATTTAAAGATGCGGGGGCGATTCAGGGAAACACTGGTTTCACATGGAAATCCAGAAACATGACAGATGATGTACATGTTTGATTTGGGTAAATACGCATACTGCACGTCTTACTGCTAACACAAAGTACTTCTGAAGTCAACTGATGTTTCCTCAGAAATCTTCCAAGAGCTAATCAATTCAAATAACAGTGATTGCTCTCAATAGAAAATTAATCAAATTTTCTGTCAAAGCAGCTGCCAGTTACTTAAGATCTGATCTCTTTCATTCTTTCACTCTCATTTTCCCCCTCCCTCACTTCCCCACACTCTCTTCAGGCCCTGGTTAATTAAAATGGAAAGGAAATGATTTGCAGTCAGTAATTCTGGACAAATTATAGTAGTAGTTAATTGTAGGGAACAGTGAGCCATAAAGAACATTTTCAACCAGTGGTAGAACATAAAATACACTTTAACTGTTGGATAAGATAAATTGACTAACTTGACAAGCAGATACTGAAAGTGTGTAATATGTTAGCTGACCATTTACAGTTTTTAACAATTGTTAACACACGTTTTTCAAAACAATAACAGCTTTCTCAAAACTGCACACAGAAAACTGAAAACCTCACACACAAAATGCAAAACCTGACACTCCCTTTGCAAGATGACTCTTTGCTATCAAATCTCTTATCTGTTCACAAAATGGAACTCGTGTTTTCATTTGGTACACACAGCCATATTTTCAAATGACACACACATACCATTCATTGAGTACACACAAATATGGCGACGCCTGCAAGCTAGTTCTGGAAGGCAACTCGAGCTGCGCTGCGCCAATCACGTGACTTACATCACGTGACTTACATCACGTGACATACATCACGTGACATACATCATGTGACATACCTCAATCTCCACAACCATCTATAATACACACCCACCTTATCAGGTGGTCTATTTAACCAGAGAAACATTTCCCATCAACCCCTCTTGCTCGCACTGCTGCTGCAGTATTGCTACCTGTTGCTTCAGTCCCTCCACCACCCCAGCATCCACCTGTAGGCCCAGCATCCACCTGTAGGCTCCAACGGGGGGTTACAAGTATTTGCTCATCACTCCCATCATTCCTGCGTAATCATATGGGGGAGTGATTAAGTTGGAGCCTAGACGCCAAACACTAAATCTGTTGTAATAAATATATTACATGATCAAACGTGAGTTGTCTGACAGAACTAAGCATTTGCTTGCACACTACCAAGCATTTACAGCACACTGAAGTGCAAAACTGAAAACACAATCATCAAAATGGAACACACCATATGAATGACAGTGACTCTGGAGAATGAGCCATTTCTCCTTTTGTAAAATGTCTCAGTGTAGGCCCACTTTTTTCATAGTCAAACATAAAACAGCACACAAATATGCAACATAAAAAGGTTTATTTCGGTACACACAGAGAACAGTACAGTACTGTAAACCGGCCTGCTCAATCCCCACCATCACAAAAATTACAGTTTTTCACAATTGTTACAGTTTTTCACAATTGTTAACACACGTTTTTGAAAACAATAACGGCTTTCTCAAAACTGCACACAAGAAAACTGAAAACCTCACACACAAAATAAAAAACCTGTCACTCCCTTTGCAAGATGACTCTTTGATATCAAATCTCTTACCTGTTCACAAAATGGAACTCATGTTTTCATTAGGTACACACAGCCATATTTTCAATTGACACACACATACCATTCATTGAGTACACACAACTAAGCATTTGCTTGCACACTACCAAGCATTTACAGCACACTGAAGTGCAAAACTGAAAACACAATCATCAAAATGGAACACACCATATGAATGACACTGACTCTGGAGAATGAGCCATTTCTCCTTTTGTAAAATGTCAGTGTAGGCCTACTTTTTTCATAGTCAAACATAAAACAGCACACAAATATGCAGCATAAAAAGGTTTATTTCGGTACACACAGAGAACATTACAGTACTGTAAACCGGCCTGCTCAACCCCCCCCCCCTTCACAAAAATTACAGTTTTTCACAATTGTTAACACACGTTTTTCAGAACAATAAAGGGTTTCTCAAAACTGCACACAGGCAGCTGAAAACTTTACACAAAATGCTGACAGGCCTCGGGCCTGGAAGGTATAGAACAGAAAGATGTGGGTGGTCCTGGAACCACTCACTTGAGCAGCCTGGTGGAAGCTCACATTGTTCCAGATGCCGACGTGATCGATCCGCTGTGGGTCATCTATCTGGCCAGGTTATACCAGCCGGTCATGCAGGCCATCCAGGAAGACAAGGAGATGGGCAGCGTTATAGGCCCCTAGGTGGGCATGACAGTGCAAGATCCCATGGTGATTCATTGCAGCACACAGTGTGATGTTCCCACCATGCTGGCCGGGGACCTCAACAATATCCCGCTGGCCATTGAGGTTTCTGCCCCGTTGCCTCCTCTTCACCAGGTTGAATCCCACCTCATCAATAAAGATGTACTGGTACAACACATTAGCTGTGTGAGGCTTTCTACCTCAATATTTTTTATTTTATTCTATTTTATTGTATTTTATTGTATTCAAATGTACCGGCTGCTCTGACGACTTAATTTCCCTCGAGAATGAATAAAGTAATCTATCTATCTCCTGGATCCGCTGACAGAGACAGCATGAGAATGCAAGTTACAGTATGGACACAGAGAGGTCAACACAGTGGGCTACAGTGTGACACTGTAGAAAAGGAACAATATTGGATTACAGGTACAATACATGCATGTGTCAGTGCTGAATGTTGGTACTTACAAGCACAAACTCTCACTGTAACTCCTTCATGCCTGTGTTCCGTTCAAAATGGGACCCTGAACACTTGTTTCATTCACATGGCAGTCCTATGAAGAATACGGTCCAATGAGGAGAGGCTGACGGTCTGGACGTTTCTAAATGCAGCATGGTCAGCCAGGATCCTAGTTTTTATTTGTCTGAGTGTGATAGAGTTGTTCTCACGAACCATATCTACAATTTCAGTCTCCTGTTCGGCTGTGTAAATGAGGTGAAATTGCTCAACAGACCTGAATGTTTAGAGATTTGAGTATTTGTGTGTTGTAGGTTGATGCTTTGAGATTTTACTTGAGAAGTGTGTGCAACCACTGAACATTGTGTGTAGTGTTTTGACAACAATGTGATGTGTAATTGACATCAGAGTGTAAAGAATGAAAGTCAGAGTATAATGCAGATAAGGGAGTGTGAAGTAGTGCCAAATTGGGTCGAGTGATTGGTACATGAAGTGAAGGTTGTGCAAATTGTGCCGAATTTTTGCTTTTTGTGTGTTAACAATTGTGAAAAACTATAACACACGTTTTTCAAAACAATAACGGCTTTCTACAAAACTGCACACAGAAAACTAAAAATCTCACACACAAAATGCTGACAGGCCTCGACACTCAGGTCGCCACAAGCCTCCTCCATGGCCTGGAGCAGTGGGACCCGGTCCTGTGGGTTCCATTCATATTCCTTCCACCTCCAAGCTGAAAATAATTCCTCAATAGGATTCAGGAAAGGAGAATAAGGTGGAAGGTATAGAACGGAAAAATTGTGGGTGGTCCTGGAACCACTCACGCACTTGAAAGCTCACATTGTCCCAGATGACAACGTGATCGATCCGCTGTGGGTCATCTATCTGGCCAGGTGGTACCAGCAGGTCATGCAGGCCATCCAGGAAGACGAGGAGACAGGCAGCGTTATAGGCCCCTAGGTGGGCATGACGGTGCAAGATCCCATGGTGATTCATTGCAGCACACATGGTGATGTTCCCACCACGCTGGCCGGGGACCTCAACAATGGCCCGCTGGCCAATGAGGTTTCTGCCCCGTCGCCTCCTCTTCACCAGGTTGAATCCTACCTCATCAATAAAGATGTACTGGTACAACTCATGAGCTGTGTCATGCTCCTGGATTCGCTTACACAGACAGCATGAGAATGCAAGTTACAGTATGGACACGGAGAGGTCAACACAGAGGGCTACAGTGACACACTGTAGAAAAGGAAAAACATTGGATTACAGGTACAATACATGCATGTATCAGTGCTGAATGTTGGTACTTACAAGCACAAACTCTCGCTGTAACTCGTTCATGCCTGTGTTAAGTTCAAATGGGACCCTGAACACTTGTTTCATCCGTATGGCAGTCCTATGAAGAATACGGTCCAATGTAGAGAGGCTGACGGTCTGGACGTTTCTAAATGTAGCATGGTAAGCCAGGATCCTAGTTTTTATTTGTCTCAGTGTGATTGAGTTGTTCTCACGAACCATATCTACAATTTCAGTCTCCTGTTCGGCTGTGTAAATGAGGTGAAATTGCTCAACAGACCTGAATGTTTAGAGATTTGAGTATTTGTGTGTTGTTGGTTGATGCTTTGAGATTTTACTTGAAAAGTGTGTGCAACAACTGAACATTGTGTGTAGTGTTTTGACAACAATGTGATGTGTAATTGACATCAGAGTGTAAAGAATGAAAGTCAGAGTCTAATGCAGATAAGGGAGTGTGAAGTAGTGCCAAATTGGGTCGAGTGAAGGTTGTGCAAATTGTGCCAAATTTTCGCTTTTTGTGTGTCAACAACTGAGAAAAACTGTAATTGAATAGAACAAATGTCGTCAGATTGGCTGAGATCTGTTTATATACAGCATTTTCTTGATATATATTTACTACTACATATTTGGTTTTGCTGAAAACTGTGCAGTGGGATATGCATTATTTCATAATTGTGTTTCTGTAACAACAACCAACACGTGCATGTATACACTAACTAATTGTATCATTAGAAATGTTACACTCCCAGTGGGAGGTGATCTACATATATGTTGTGTTAGTGATTTTACTTCAAATTACAAAGGACCTATTTTCATACGTGATATTTATGACGCCATCTTTGAAAATGTTTGTATGTATATTTATTTATAACATCCTGGAATATAAAAGCCCTTTTTATGCCAGCCATTGAAAGAAAAACTATTTTGGTGGCTGGGTATATTATTATTATGTCCATGACATTATCATTAAGCAGTTTAAAAAAAGCAAAAATACAGGATTTACAGGTTGACAATGGTCAATTCTAAGCTTTATAGTTTAGGAAACATGTTGTTTAATAATACATTAAATCAAATTAATACAAAATCAAATTGTTACTTTCTTTCTAAATATTGTATAATTTAATTCATATATTCACCTGGTTCAGTTGCATTGACCAGATCATAAACAGAAACAAAGAGAGCAAGCCCGAGACTGGGGAAAGCTGGTGGATTTAGGCCATCAGTCTATAGTTCCATCACAAATTCCAACTACCACCCTAAAACCAGACCTGATGCTCTGGTCCAACACCCTGCCTGTCGTCTACTTTGTTGAATTGATAGTACAGTGGGAGGCTGCTGATGAACTGAATCAGAGGTAAAGGCTGCAGTATACTGAGATGACATCCGAGGAAGAACGACTTGGCTGGATAGCAATAATTCGCCTGGTGGATGCTGGCTGCTGGGGTTTACAGTACCATCCATCTAGGAATCCACAGACAAGCCCTGGGCCAGTTCATAAAAGAAAGATCACAGACTGTAGAGCACTGCAGCCAATGGCTCTAGATCAGGAGGAAAGATCCCAACCCTGCCCGAGGTGCTAGGGACATGCACCCAGGTCTGATCAACCTATGATGGGCCTGACTTGGAAGAGGGCGTCTCTGGTTAAAAGGCCAAAACCCCTGTTGACCCTAAGGTACATGCCTGACATCCACTGCTGGTCACCCACATCTGCTGATGGTTGGTAACTTAACTAGTGCAGAAGATATTCTAACATTCTAGTGATATTCACCATATTGTGCTATGTTCTAAAGCACAGATGGTTTGTAAAACATATGGAGTGGAACTTGTTGGAGGAGAGATTTTTGTAGGAGAAGCTATAAAAACCAAGATCCAGTCAGACTTTCCTCAATGAATTGCCAAGTAAGCCAATATCCAAAGTGGAAAAAGGTAAATATTGACTTTTACTAACTAAAACTCATGAGTTACAATTCAAAGTGCCATGTGTAAGCTTTCATCTAAAGTGGTGCCTGCCTCCAAGCGTCAAAGCCAGAGAATGGGGCAATACTAATAATAGTGGCTCTAATGAATGTAGCCAAATTCAGGTAACTTCATGAGGGGGGGAACCTGTATAAGGGCACCAAGGACATTCATTGGGAGTGCTGAATGTTTGGACCATAGCCCAGAGTCATAATTCTGTTCAATGATTTTAAAGGCTAACAATGTAACTTTGCTTATGTTGAGGGGGAAAATGTCAGGAAATCCCAAACACATACCTGCTAAGAAAAGGTCTTACTCATGCAAATGTGAAGTAAGTTGTATTGTGTCATGGCACAGAATGAGCATTTAATTATTACAGTATTAGTGCAGTACCCCTTTTTCAACCTGTCTGTGTGAATGCTCTGGAGCTACTTCAGAATTATTCCTTGTCAGTAGTGAGTAACTTTTCTATTTTTATTGTGTGCTAAGCTTTTTATAAACTGTTTATGGTGCAGAGTGAAGTTAGACATCTTTGTATTTATGATACCTGGTTTATCTTCATTGAAGATTGTATAGACAATGTTTTTCATAAAATGAAACTGAAACTTTATGACTGTTCACGTGTGGTTTATATATGAGTTTAAATTATGAACTGCTTTGTTGCTATTTTCTTCATACATTGCATGTTTGCTATTTCAAAGGTCTGTTCCGCAAAAAACATAATCTGTAGACCGAAGTTCACAACTATTCAAATAAAGGCTCTGTAATACGGCTCAGTATAGAGCATTGCAGCAGCAAGACGAACAATAAATGAAATAAAATGTGATTCTCTGCATGTTGTTGCTATGACAGTGATCAGCTCCGATTACAGGTCATTCTGTCCATCTCAGTCTTATTTGGTTAAATAAAAACAATGAAATTATTTAAAACGATTTTGACCTTCAGCTTGCCAACTGCTGCTACAGTTTAACCAAAGACATTGAAGACAACATGATCAACTCGGTCACACAATGACTGCTTCAGAGTGCTGCCTGAACCGCGTGTCTGAATTGCACAAAGCTCAGCACACTGCACTTCCCTTGGCCATAAACAATACACATGGCAAGTGTGAAGCCGATAAAATATATGTTTTACAAGATATGCATTTCACATACAGACACATTTGTGAGATTAGTAGGACGCTTATATAAAATTGTACTTACTTTAAGCTTTACTTTCATTTACATCACTTCTTATCTATATGATCACATTTTTCCAGTAGTGACTGTATAAAAATTCAAATATTTCCAAAGACCCACACTTTACGGCGATCTGTCATGTGTCCTGGATTTTATTTTTTCCTCTCAAACTATTAACTACCATTTTATTTGACTGTCCTTAAACCGTTTACTTTTTACGTCAAATCAGACATAGCATGAAGACAGATAGTTATCATGCCTAGCAATAGGCATTAACTATTGTTAGCATATCTCTGCAAAGTTATGCAATTTCATGCTTCTCTTAGTAGATCCAGCCTATAATACCATTGTTCACTGCATAAAATCCAATTTGCACCAATTTCATACACTGCTGCACTGAATTTACACCAATCTACAGAATCTACCTTCAGCATTTGAATACATTTTGCACTTCCCTTATATCGTCTTACAGGAAGTGCTGCTGACAGCTGTGTACTGTAGCTAGTGTTTTTAGTTTATTTTGTTTTGGACTGCACATCCTGTAAAGTCATCACTGTTATTCCTGATAAGAGACGTATGAACAAACAAACCTCACTCTGAGTCAACATCTATAATCATTTGTTTCAAGTTTCAATTTTTGTAATTGAAATAAAATCACGGTAGAAAGAGCTTAAATACAATACAACACTAAAACTATATTCATTCGAAGGTGCAATGTGATAGTTGTTTCAATTGATGTGACAACTTTAACTGTATGAGTGTGTGTGAATAAGTAATTGCACATGTGACTAGTTATTGCACCGTGTGGGTATCAGTTATCACACATTTTTCCAGAGTTGAGTGAGATAAAGAAAGTCAATTCATTTAAATTGTAGCAGACTGACGAAAAAGATGATGTGTATCATCCAAAACAATCCAAGGGCGTCGTCTGCTTATAGGTGCAGCATGCCACAGCTGCAACTTCTGTACTCTTGCATTATTGATGCTGCTGAAGTTATTCAGAAGATCGCGCCAAAGTGACATTTCATTATTTAATATCCCAAAAAAAAATTATTTGAATATTCTACAGCTATCATTCAGATAATCTGCACAACCAGAAGTCTTTATTGCCTCCTCAATGAGCTGCCGATACCAACCAGCCATAGCAACGTGGAATTCAAGCATGACAGAGAAGCAGATGTGTGCTGCTCAAGTAGAGGGGGAAATAAATGTAAAAAAACAAGTTTCTCATTCATTCAGTTATTTGCGCGGGGGAGATGAGTTTCAATGCGATGACGCACTCTTTCAGCTTTCATTGATTCACTGAGGAAACTGCTTGTGGATGCAGTTGGGGTCCATTAACTGTGATACTTTTCCAGGATGCTTGTTGTGTGGACCATTATTAAACTCCAGTTAACAGCTGCAGAAGACCATATTAGCTAAACAGAGATTGTTGTTCGTGACAAACTCTCGTATCCAAGCGCAGCGAGAGCACTAAGAGACTTTTTGCCATTCTAACACATCTGCTTTCAAACATTAACGATGCTTCATAGCCTCTAACGGACTCTCCAGGGTAAATATGTCGATTTCTGAGAAGTGTTCCATGCAGACTTTTTTACATTTGCTTATTCCTTTTTAGTGAATTTGATTACTTAGATTTTCTGTGTGTGCATGGTGTTGGTGCTTTCTTTTTAAACTGGTCAGCAAGTACATCATGGTATTGGTCTAAGCAGCACCCTTACAAATAAATTGTTGAAGAAATATTGATGAGAACAGTCTAATCACCCATCCACAGAGATGGGATTAGGAAAAGTGCATTTATTTTGTTAGTGTATGGAAGTACTGTACTTTATTCGATTTATTTTCAGACACTTTTACTCAACTACTTATATCAGAAAAAGTATGTACCTTGTCCTCCACTACATTTTTACAAAGCATTGTGTTACATCTTCACATTAATTTGTCATTTAATTTAACAGGTAACCATAGTGTGCATTGGATGAAGCCACTGCCGGGATTTATAAGCTACTCTCTGCAAGTACTTTTACTTTTAATACTTTTAAGTATCTCTAAGCAATTGCTTAGTATTACTCAAATGAAAAATGTAACATACTTTTACTTGAGCACATTTTTGTCAATTTGTACTTTTAATTAAGTAAAATGTTTGAGTACTGTCTCTACCACTTTCCATCCAGCTTAGGTTTATCATAAAAATATTTTTGTCCTCTAAATGTTACGATGTGTCAGATGCAACTTTTCTTTATTCGATCAAGATCAACAATCACACAATCCATTCATCTATATACCCACTAGTCCTGAAAAACTCAATATTACGTTATCAAGACCACATGTGCAGCATCAATCTCCACCTTATGGATCCCTTTATTGCAGGGCCAGCATATCCTATATCTCCCTCCAGTAACTAATATGGGATTTTTCTCATTATAGGCTTTGTGATCACTAGACAGAAACGAGAGCTGTAAGTAGAAAAGGAAGAAAAACAGATGCACCACAACAGATAAGGCGGTGGTGATCGATACCTCCAAATTCTAATAAGATTGACCCCCTTGGCAAGTTGCATTGATCTGTATGAAAAGATGCCAGAAATAAATGAATGGACTCAAGGAGATATCAACTTTCTGCATTCATTTTTTTCTGAGTGAGAGTCACTTTGTGAGGGAATGA
This sequence comes from Platichthys flesus, assembly GCF_949316205.1. Lineage (NCBI taxonomy): Eukaryota > Metazoa > Chordata > Actinopteri > Pleuronectiformes > Pleuronectidae > Platichthys > Platichthys flesus. The sequence continues at coordinate 2,374,750 of NC_084948.1, read as the reverse complement.
TGTCTATATGTTGCAATTAACATATTGTTGTATTTACATTGTTATATTCCTCTTTTAGACGAAAAGCATTCCACGAGGCCTAACATGACTCTGTAAGAAGGAATATATATTGGACACTAGAATGGTGCTCTGAGATCACATACTTCCACCAAGGTTAATGCCCTATCTTGCCATGTTTTTCCCATTAATTATCTCAACTGTGGAGGCATATTCTAATTTGCTCTGCCACAGTATCATAATGAACTAATATGTATTCGTATTACTACTCGTACTCTTGGTGTTTTACTCTGTTACTGCATTGTGTTACTGTATGCAGTGCTATTTGCCACGTGCTCACAAATGCTATTGCATGCTATCGTCCTATATGATTTTACCATAAATGCAGTAGAACCTCATACTTTCAGTGTCCCTGCACGTGGCATGCAATGCAGCTGTCTCTCCCACACAAAAAAATGTCTTTCACTCTTCACGGTCACACATACGTCAATGCAGACAAATATAGTGGGTCAAAGTTCATAAAGAGCCGCGTAGATTTTCTCAACCACAGGAAGCAAATGTTTTATTCCTCCTCGCTCACACAGATTGGAAGTGGTGGTGAGGTGAAGGGTTACCACCTACACACTCGCATACGTGTGACCATGCTCTCTGTGTACCTGTCACACACATTTATGTGAACAATATCCCCACTTAAAGTCATTTTGTAATTTTATAATCTAACATAGGATTTTGTACCAAAGTCAGATACTGATGATACAATGTAATTCTGCCTGCTACATCTTTTTCAACCCAGATTCATATTTGCTCATCACATGAGAATGAATTCAGCAGGTGTGGGGACACACAGAGATTTTGCACCAACACTCGGAGTACAGTTCTTATGACCCCTTTTTTTCAGTAGGGCTGAAACTGCAAGCACTTTCTAGCCGACAGAATGATACATCAATCAAATTATGTGGATACATTTTTAGACTAACCTTTAAAGTCACTCTGTTCTGCGCAGTTAATTACAAACCTGGCAACGTCCTCCAGTAGGGCCAATAATTCTCAAGATCAGGCCACAGGTCATTGATTTCAAATAGTTGAGCCAGTGTACTTGATCATCACTTTATGGCTGGCCTCTTCAACTGCGGATGAATATGTTACTCAGACAAGACAGGTCTCTGTTCAGGCCGGGCACAAAACTGTCTCCGTTTTTCTCCACAGGAGCATGAACAAAAACATTCTCTTAACACAAGTCTCTGAATGCCTCTGTATTGTACAGCTTATGGATTGTTGGAAGAAATGTCGGACTTGCTTGTTTGTTGCAGAGCAAAGACATGAGTCTCTTCTCGTGTTTTGTTATTTCACTCCAAGTCTGGCTACAAGTTATAAATATGTTCGTACGCATTGGGTCAGCGTTAGCGTGGAAATATAAAAGAGGCCCCTGGTTTGACATATTGACTGATTGAAGTCAAGCAGTCAGACTGAAGATGACTTTCAAACCAACTCTGCTTCCCCTTCATTTCTTTGCCAGTATTACATATATTAGGAACTGCAACGGCTTCATTTGACACTGCAGTGTTTTTCTGTGTAATATATGCTTTATTTATCTGCCTCTTTGTGTGTTCTCCTTCTCTGTTATTCAGGAACACTCTCACCACTTCAGCTGTGTGATAAGATAATACAGCATCCATACACAGGAGCCTACAATAATGGTTTATTCAAGATTGATGTGCCATAGTCTGTTAGCCTAACATATCCCTATCCATTGACTGTATGCGATACCAACATATTTTCTAAATAGTTCTAATAAAATATAAGTATGCAGAGGTGTAAACCCTCCTAGTCCTTGACAAGACGAGATACTACGTTTAGACAACACATAAAACTCGCTAAAACACTAGCTCACTTTATAGTCTTCTCCTGAAAGCACCTTTGAGTGCAGCTGGTGCCATAAACAATGACTATTATTTGAGGGATAAGAAAGGATGGCATGGAAAAAGCAATGCCTCTCAGTGGCTGTGCACACCGGGCTTATTTATTAATTTACTTTAGTACAGACGAAAACCCAAGGGAGCAGAATATTTTAAAAATCCATGATTAATGAAATATTAATTATGAATTTTGTACAGGGAACAGGAAGAGTTGTCACTCTCTATTTGGGCCCTTTAGTAGTTGGATGGAAGGAGGAGACAGGCAAAAGGGAATACGAGGAGATCTTGGTTTGAATGTCAAGCAAGGAAAGCAAGGAGGGGGAACAAAATATGAAAAGGCTGGGGAAAAGACTTTGGAAGAGGCCTTTGACAATACCAAGGAACACACACACACATATATGTATCTATATATGTATAGACGCACACTTTATTAATTCATTTTGGCATCCACCTCTTTGTGTTCTGTGTGCAAGATCCTCCCATGTGGATGCAAATCATGAGGCAGTTAGAACTACAATAGCACTTGTCAATATTTGTGCCAGGTACAACAACCTTCTGCTGAATGCTAAGTGCCCAAATCGAAGAGAGAGGCAGCAGAAACAGGAGACTTCAGCGTTAATCCCTCCGAGGCAAACATTCCTGTGTAGCATGGATGGATCGAGGATGGGTGGAATGAAAGGATACGATGAAATAAACATGGCAGCTGCTTCTCTTGTCAACTCGCAGTGATTTGACAGTGGTGGCACCATTGAGCGGCTGCTGATAACAGTGGTGGCGGCTTTGAGAGAGCAACACAATTCAACAGGGTTACCCCTGGCATACTAATTCAGCCTGCAGACAATGTGTTAGATTTAACTTCTGTTTGTAACTCCCATTAACATTCATCTTGGGTGATCCAATCAGAAGTGGACATGTCTGCGGTCAAGACGTACTGAGAAGACATTTACATCTGATTACTCAAAACAAATTGAGAGGTGGTGTGGGATGCACACGGCCACGTTCTGTTTTAACTCCTGGGCCACATGGAGAGAACGGTCTGCTCAGCTGATGTCCTCTGCCTGACAAAGTACATTTTATGGGTACTCTAAATTGTCTGTAGATGTGTGCGTGACTGACTGTTTGTCTTTGTATCTTAGCCCAGAACAAGTGGTATCGATAATGGATGGAAGGATGATGGCTTTGTCCATTGAAACTTGCCAACAAGGATTGTGTAAAGAATATTCAGTGTATGCACAATTTCTTTGTAAATTTACATTTAGTCAGCAGTGACTAACAGGCAAGATAAAAAAGATGATAAGACGAAAAAATACCACATCACAGACTTTGACTTGTTTGTTTACATGTTAAACAATAAAGCAATGTTTTTTTAATACTAATTATAATCAGAGTAAAAATGATTTCACACATGCACGTTTCTATATATATTATATATACAATCATATATGCACAATTTCATGCAGGAAATGTGTTCTTGGAGGCCTCCATCTCATATCTGGTGTGAAATTCAAATCTGTAAGAGTCTTGATCTTGCAAATGAAAACTGAATAAGGTTGCGATTCATTGCTCTCGCCAAGCGCAGCAGTGGCGTTAGGTGGAGGAGAGGAGATGGAAGTAAAGGTGACGCAGAGATGATGGTTGAGTGGAGGCAGGGGGTGGTTGGTGACACGGGCTAGAGTGGATTTTTTTTTTCCATTTCTGCATTCCTGCCATCTCTTGCCCTGCAGGGCCGGGGTACAAAGAAATACTAGGGCCACTAGGGTCAAGTCATTTCCTCCCTCTGCACCAATCCAGCCCTTTGGCAAAGCTTGCATCTGACACTGATCCCACATCTGTCTGAGGCTAAAACCTGCTTGGCTTTTGATATAATCTTTGGCCTACTCCTGACTGAAGGTCTGGCCATCCTGATGGGAGAAGCACAGCAACATCAAAAACACCACCAAAAGAGTCCCCTCATTCCCAAAAAAGAGGAAGATTAGGAGCTGCTGTGGTTGTGAGTGATTCTGTAAATAAATGATTTACTACTGATATGGTTTTGAAGATAATGTGTCAGAAATGAATAATCATAAGTGCAAACACCTCTGGACAGTGGAACGTCAGGGTGCTTGATCTGTGATACAAAGCAAATTAAGTGTTGTGTTGGGGAATCAAAGGCCTTCCCCATGTTTTATTAGAGGTGCTCACAGTCAGATGCCTGCCCCCTTACTCCCACTTGCAACCCCCCCCCCCCCCCCCCACCATGTTGCTCCATTTATCAAAAGCTGAAATGATGTGGCAGGGATTTATTATCTTATTCAGGAGCCAGACTTCATTTGCACAACAGAGACCACAATCCTCAATCTGGCATTGATTTCTTCTGATTTATGTGGAACAAGCAGCGTTCGGAGCACATGTTCATCGAGCCTGGTGCCCCCCTGTTCTCCTTTGTTTACAGTGACAGTGATATGGATGATGATGAAACATGGGCTCATATCAACACCACAAGCTCTCTCGTGGATGAGCATTTAGTTGTTATCTTGCTCAATATTAATTTTGGAAGGAAAAACAATGTCTCTGATTAGCTACAGTTGCCAGCTTTCCTGTTGCTAGCTCTGCATCTGGTTCTACTGGAAATACAAATAAATGACATGCACACTTGAGACATTGATCAGAATCAGAATCAGAATCAGAAAGTAGGTTTACACCTATCTGGAATTTTCTTTGGTAAAAAAGGTGCATACATTGAACATAAAACATAAAAACACAATAAATACAAGATATAAATGCAAAACAGGAGAGTATGAGCAATGTGTAATATACTGTAGTGTGTTAATGTAATGAAGAATTGAGGCGTGGGGGCGGGATAAGAGTCAAAGACAGGTGGAGGTCCCAGGCCTTGTTGATGAAGCCATCTGCAGCCGGGAAGAAGCTAGTCTTCTGGCGGGAGATTTGGGTCCTGATGGTCCGCAGCCTCCTGCCGGAGGGAAGAATCTCAAAGAGTTTGTGACCCCGGTTGGAAGGATCAGCCACAATCTTACCTGCACGCCTCAGGGACCTAGAGGAAAACAGGTCCTGTAGAGATGGCAGATTGCAGCCGATCACCTTCTCAAAAGAACGGATGATACGCTGTAGCCTGCCTTTGTCGTTTGCGGTGGCAGCAGCAAACCAGATGGTGATGGAGGAGGTGACGATGGACTCGATGATGCAGGTGTAGAAGTGCCCCATCATTGTCTTTGGCAGGTAGAATTTCTTCAGCTGCCGCAGGAAGTATATCCTCTGTTGACATATTTTGGTGAGGGAGCTGATGTTCATCTCCCATTTGAGGTCCCGGGAGATGTTGGTACCCAGGAAGCGGAAGGACTCCGCAGTGACGACTTGGCCGTCTCTCAGGGTGATGGGGGTGGGTGGGGCTGGGATCCTTCTGAAAATGGCTGCTTGTGCACGTTTTTACAGCAGTATTGCATGTGGCAGCCCACCCGGGAAGCAGCAGAGATCTGGCCGAGAAGCAGAGCCTGCGGTCGGGGTAAGTCACATGCCATTGCCCCCTCTGGCTCGGGCTCGTTAGGTGATGTTGGGCTGCTGGACCCATGTCTGTGGCTCGATTCTGGTGGACCTGTCGGTTAGCAGCAGCCGGGAGCGTTGACGGTGCGTGTCTCGTGTCGCAGTGAGTGTCTTAAACTAGAAAAGCTGTTGTTTTGTTTCGGTAATTGACGGTGACATGTAAGCTAGCTGGCGTTAGCCTCATAGCAATCAGTGCCCGGCTTGCCGGCCGGCGATGTTGGCAGCGGCAGCCGGCTGCCCGGTGGCGGGTTGGATCCCTGCTGTACCCGGGCGGCTCACTGCGAGGCTGGCGATGCTCCCACTGACTTCACACACCTGAGAGCCGGACACGTCTCACCGGCTCAGGGTTCCCCACGTCTGCAGGGTATGTCTCATTTTCATCATTGATCATTATCGATCTGTGACAAATCTCCAGCCTGTGTGTCCCCTCTGTGTGTCCCGCTACGGTTAGCAGCAGCGGGCTAACGCTAGTTGGCTATTAGTTTGTGTTTAAAGTTGCATCACTTTCTGGAATGGCTGCTTGTGAACGTATTTAGAGCAGTATTGCACGTGGAAACAGCTGTTTGTGGAGCTTGTTAGAAAATAGCACCGTAACGTGTTTTTTTGCGAGTCTACTTGTGGCTATATGGCAAAACAGCCTGGTTGGGTGAAACGGCTTTACCGCTTTACCGTATGAGGCACTAGTAGAGGCACAACAAAAACCCGAGTGGCGGCTGGCTTCCCAGATGACGGCTTACTTTGCTGCAGTCCCAGTCTCCGGCTGCATTGTACCCGTGCTTTGGCGCTCGCTCAGCGGACAACCTCTCCTGTGATGCCCGGGCGGCAAAGCAGAGGAGGAGGAGGGGGGGAGAGAGATGCGCCTTATAACTTTTGTGGCCTGTACAGATTTGCTCCACGCACCCCGAGCTGCACGCACCGGTGCCGGTCACCATTAGCTCGTTGCCACCTCCGTTGCTCAATAAACTCATACCTGGAATTTTAAGTGCATTTCGCCGCAAAAGTTGTATCGTATATTTGATGCAGCCGAGAGGTCGATGATGTTGTAGAAGTTGTTGATGATGAAGGAAGGATTCCGAGGACCCATTAGTTTCAGTGTAACAAAGTTTATTACAAGAAATGACAGGTCGGGACGGGCATCTAGATACCCGGAGACACACAGCCAATAGTGAAATCTGACTTGCAGGGGATGAAAGCACACATATATAGGGAGTTTGGGTCCACCCATGACTTCAGGTAAAACACATCCCACATGGGATTTCTGACTAAATAAGGGCACGTTTTTGTGTCCGAACATGAAGACACACTGGTCAAGAACATTCCTTCTTAACCCATCCATTAGCCGGTCAGAGATAATTCCCTAAATCAAAAGTAATCCCAAAAAGTCAGAGTGCAAATAACACGAACACCTGGAGGACTCTCCGAGAATGTCCGAGTGTCCAGAGGGCATTCACCTTAAGTGTAAGCCTATCATTATGTTTTAAGCATATGTCAACATGTTTTACTCTAACGAATACACAACAGTTGCAGCAGTGTTAGTCTCCAGAGCTGTAGCCCCTACACGATCCGTGTGTGTGTGTGTGCGCTCAGAATATATGCCCTCTATGAATTATATACATGTGGGAATTGCATTCAAACGCAGAAAACAATTCTTGAAGTTGGGAACACAAGTCTGTGTCCCGTTTATTATTGTAGCTGCGCAACAACAAACAAAATGGCGCTTCAATACCCAGCAAGCCTTGGGCTCCCACGTCATCACGTTACCCAGCAGGCACTGGGCTCGACGTCATCACGCTCATATTTATTTAAAGGGACACGGTCCCGGCACAGTCATACCTAATATATTAATTAAATAACAGTATGAAACAGTGTATAGAACTACACTGCAAGTCACATTAACTACACACGTCCCCCCAGAATTCACCATACAAAAAGAAAATCAACGGAGAGGTGGTCGTATTAACCGGCCAGAACGGCTGTGTTTTATAGGGGGTCGAGGAGGCACTGCCGTGGCAGGTACCCCGCTATGACACGGGTGTGGGGCATGGAGTGTGGAAGATTTGGAAGGAAGGGTAGCAGGTGGTGGGTGCAGAGCTGGAGGACGCCCGCGTCGTGGGTGTTGGGCCAATTCAACAGGCCTAGCCACGTCCAAATGAGCTGGTTTGAGGCGGTCAATGGAGATTCGCTCCGGTTTACCGCCCATGTCCACCACAAAATGTTTTTCTCTTGTCTCCAAAACACGAAATGGGCCTTCGTAGGGTGGGCGTAGTGGTCCCCTGTGAGGGACGTGGCTGATAAACACATATTCAGCCGTCTGAAACCCAAGGGGATGTGTGACGTAGGGAGGCCCTGCTGGGAAGTAGGACCAGGTGCGAAGAGCCTCGTGTTGTCCAATAGCCTGGAACAGTGGAGAGCTGCAGACCAAGGGTGCCAACGGGTGGTCCTGTCGACCATGGTCAGCAGGTAGGTGAAACCATGAGAGGAGGGCAGAGGGCCAACCAGATCCACATTAACATGATCGAACCGCCTCTCAGGCACCGGGAAAAACTCTAAAGGGACTTTGGTGTGGCGGTGTACTTTGGCCCGTTGGCACTCAAGACAAGTGGTAGCCCAGTCTCTAACGTCCTTTTTGAGGCCGTGCCAAACAAACTTCGCCGCCACCAGCCTCTGTGACGCTTTCGAACCAGGGTGGGAGAGACCATGGATGGCATCAAAAACGCGTCGTCTCCATCCTGTGGGAACGATTGGTCGAGGACTGCCTGTCGAGACGTCACATAGGAGCGTGGTGTCAGCCTCACCAAAACCCACGTCCTCAAATTTCAGACCAATAGTCGAGGTCCTCAAGATGTGTACGTCCGGGTCTGTGGTCTGGTCCGCTGCCATGCGGCTGTAATCCCTGCCACAGCCCGTGACAGGCAGTCCACAACCTGGTTGTCCTTACCGGCCACATGCTGCAAATCCGTGGTGAACTCAGAGATGTAAGACAGATGACGCTGCTGGCGGGCGGACCACGGCTCGGCCACCTTGGCCATGGCGAAGATCAGTGGCTTGTGGTCGACAAGTTACGACCTTCCAGCAGGAAACGGAAGTGTCTGATGGCGAGGTAGAGACCCAGCAGCTCCCGGTCAAAAGTACGGTATTTACGCTCATTGGCGCGCAGTTGGCGCGCAGTTGGCGGCTGAAGAAAGCAAGCGGCTGCCAGGCCCCCCCTACCCACTGCTCATAGACGGCACCGACAGCGTAGTCCGAGGCGTCCAAGGTGATGCCGATGGAGGCTGTGGCAGAAGGATGTGCCAGCATGGTGGCGTGCGCTAGGGCTGTATTTGTGTCAGCAAAAGCCCTGACCCTGTCCTCAGTCCAGTCCACAGTTTGCGTGGGTTTGCCTTTCAAGGCCTCGTGCAGGGGCTGCATGAGCAGAGCGGCTCGAGGGATGAAACGGTGGTAAAAATTCACCATGCCTAGGAACTCCTGCAGGGCTTTCATGGTAAGCGGGCGTGGAAAATGCGTGACCGCCTCCACCTTTGATGGGAGAGGGGCCGCGCCGTCCTTGGTGACTCTATGTCCCAGGAAATCAATGGACAAGAGACCAAACTGGCACTTGGCAGGGTTGACAATCAGGCCATGTTGGTTGAGCCGCTCGAAAAGTGTTCGGAGGTGCGACAGGTGCTGAGATTTTGACATGCTTGCCACCAGGATGTCATCTAAATACACCAAAAGAAAAGGCAAGTCACGTAAAACATTGGGCTGAGTTTTTAAGTACGAAAGGCATCCGTAAGAACTCAAAAAGGCCGAACGGTGTAATCACTGCTGTTTTTGGAATGTCCAGTGAGGGCATAGGCACCTGATGATAGCCCCGGACGAGGTCCACCTTAGAAAAAATCACCATACCGGCCAGGTGTGATGAAAAATCCTGTATGTTCGGGACTGGGTATCGGTCAGGTGTTGTTGCCTCATTAAGCCGCCGGTAGTCACCACATGGACGCCAGCCGCCACCAGGCTTGGGGACAATGTGAAGGCTGAAGCCCATGGGCTGTCGGATCGGCGGATAATTCCAAGACGTTCCATGTTGGAAAGCTCAGCCTTAGCAACGGAGAGCTTAGTCGGGTCGAGGCGCCGAGCACGGGCATAACAGGTGGACCAGTAGTGGCGACATGGTGCTCCACACCATGCTTCATGGCAGACGCAGAGAAAGTGGGCTGAGTGAGTGCTGGAAAATCAGCCAGTAAACGGTGGAAGTCGTCCGAACTGGAGAGCATGCTGGACAGTCGTATGGAGTCAGCCCCGCTGAGTGTGCACGTATAAGAACAGAACGTGACAGCGTATATCAAGCAGCGGTTCTTTACATCCACCAACAGTCCATGCGCACACAAAAAATCTGCGCCAAGGAGGGGAACGACGACCTTTGCCGTGACAAAATCCCAGCCAAACCGATGCCCTCCGAAACACAACTCAATGTACCTTAGTCCATACGTGTGGATGGGGGTCCCATTAGCCACTTCCATAGGGGGGCCATGGCTGTCGGTCACCATATCCAAACTGGATGCAGGCAGGACGCTCCGCTGTGCACCCGTGTCGCACAGGAAACGTCGTCCGGAGATGCTGTCCCGGATAAAAAGCAGACTGCCAACACTCATGGCCACTACTGAGCGCCGGCCCTGGCATTTCCCAACCCGCCGAAGCTGCACGTCGGACGGCATTTAAGAGCCTTCGGTCCAAACTTCTCATGGTAAAAGCACAAGCCTGAAGAAGAGTGCTGGAGGCCTGAAGACTGCTTCCGACCTGAAGACTGCAGTCTTGGAATCCTCCATTGTCACCGGAGCGGCATGCGTGGGAAGAAACGTGGCCATGACACAGTGCTCTTGACCTGCCAGGAAAAATGTTATCAGCCTCTGCAGCCAGTTGTTGACAGTCAGTGATTGTGGTGTTGGCCAACGCAGCTCTGACTTGGTAAGGCAGCTGACGGAGGAACAGATGGATGAAAAGAAAATCGGGACTGTGCGGCCCAGGAGATCCAGCATACGGTCCATGAGCTCAGAAGGTTTGCTATCACCCAGTCCTTGGAGGGAGAAAAGCCTGTTGGCTCTCTCAGCGTCGGACAGTTCAAAAGTCTTTAACAGGTGGGCTTTGAGCGCTGCATACTTCTCCGTAGCTGGAGGGTGTGTAAGGAGACTCACCACTCGGGAAGCTGTTGAATTTCCGAGAGCTGACACAACATAGTAGTAACGTGTTGTATCGGCGGTAATCTCCCGCAATGCAGACTGCGCTTCAGTCTGGGCACACCATGCCAATGCCGATGATTCCCAGAATTCGGGGAGTTTGAGGGCAACAGCGTTCGCGGTCATGGTCCAGTCGTGTTTGTGAATTCGTCAAGCAAACAAACGTGATGATGATGGTGCTGTTTTAGTTTTGTCAAGTGTCAAACGGAGAGTTGCATGTTATTTAACTTAATTATTCTTACATTACCTCTTAAGCAGTGGTTCAAATAATATTCAAGTGTGTGATAGAGATTAGTAAATCTGCATTCGATTAGTATAGCCTGGTTGAATGATCTGCTGATCGATCTGCTGATCGATTGGATACACTTGCAGAGGCCGGATTAGGGGAGCTATGGGCACGGTGTCATTCTTGAAGACGCTGATGCAGAGGAAACACCGTGTCCGAGTCATTTGATTAACAACTCCCCTTTTCAGGTAGGAAATGTGTGTTTGTGTTCTGTGAATATGTTATTGAGCTGTTTTGTTACAAGATAGGATTTATTTTGATTGTTGAATGTGTGTTTGTGCAGTTAGTTAACACGTGTATGTAGCTCCGCTCTTCCAGTGGCAGACAGGGAGCAGCACATGGGTAGCATGAGTGCAACAGATGTTGTGTGCATGTTAACCATGTTTAGCTTAGCCAGACATACAAACAGAAAGTATGATGTTGCTGATGTGTTTGTGTGTGGTTAATGTTCACTATATTTATGGGTGTAAATAATAAGGATTAAGATATTTTTATTTTATTATTGCCAATAATGTACACTGTTCAAAAAAATTAAAGGAACACTTTTTTATCAGTGTATGGCATGAATTCAATTGCACTTTTTTGATAATTATCTGGTCAGTTAAGTGGCAGAGGGGGTTGTTAATCAGTTTCAGCTGCTTTTGTGTTGATGGAATTAACAACAGGTGCACTAGAGGGGCATCATGAGACAACCCCCAAAACAGGAGTGGCTTTGCATGTGGAGGCCATTTCAAGTTTCTCCCTCTTGATCACTTCAACTGGTTTTCCATTAGTGTTGGTTTAAGCTAGAGTCATTATCTCTACTGGGAGCATGAGGCGATTTCTTAACCCTACATAAGTTGCACAGATTGTCCAACTCCTCCAAGATGGCACATCCATGCGTGCCGTTGCAAGGATATTTGATGTGTCTCCCAGCATTATCTCCAGAACATGGAGGAGATTCCAGGAGACAGGCAGTTACTCTAGGGGAGCTGGACAGGGCCGTAGAAGGTCCTCAACCCATCAGCAGGACCGATATCTACTGCTTTGTGCAAGGAGGAACAGGTTGAGCACTGCCCGAGCCCTACAAAATGACCTCCAGCAGGCCACTGGTGTGAATGTCTCTGCCCAAACAGTCAGAAACAGTCTTCATGAGGGTGGCCTCAGGGCGCTACGTCCTGTAGTGTGCCCTGTGCTCACTGCCCAGCACCGTGGGGCTCGATTGGCATTTGCCAGAATTGGCATGTCCGCCACTGGCTCCCTGTGCTTTTCACAGATGAGAGCAGGTTCACCCTGAGCACCTGTGATAGACGTGAAGAATCTGGAGATGCCAAGGATAACGCTATGCTGCCTGCAACATCGTTCAGCATGACCAGTTTGGTGGTGGGTCAGTGATGGTCTGGGGAGGCATATCCATGGAGGGACGCACAGACCTCTACAGGCTAGAGAACGGCAGTCTTACTGCCATTAGCTATCGGGATGAAATCCTTGAACCTATGGTCAGACCCTACGCTGGTGCAGGAGGTCCTGGGTTCCTCCTTATGCACGATAATGCCCGGCCTCATGTGGCAAGGGTATGCAGGCAGTACCTGGATGATGAAGAAATTGATGCAATTGAATGGCCCTCACGATAACCTGACCTAAATCCGATAGAACACCTCTGGGACATTATGTTTCGGTCCATCAGACGCCGCCAGGTTGCTCCTCGGACTTTAGAGGAGCTCACTGATGCCCTTAGACAGATCTGGGAGGACATCCCACAAGACACCATCCGTTGTCTCATTAGGAGCATGCCGCGACGGTTATCAAGCATGCATACAAGCACGTGGGGGCCACACAAGATATTGAGAAGCATTTTGAGTTGCAGAAATTTAATTTTGCCTGCCACATCACTTTTTCACTATGATTTTCGGGGTGTCTATAAAATTGAGCCCTCTATAGGCTGAAAACTTTTATTTCCATCAAAGATGTGGCATCCTTTTGTTCCTAAGACAATTAAACTGTCAATATAAGTATAAATATCCAACATACTTTTTTTCACAAAGAGATCTGATGTGTTTTCAAAGTGTTCTTTTAATTTTTTTGAGCAGTGTATGTTAAATAGGCCTTTTCCATATATTGTTACCGGTCCATTTAAGTGAATGGAAAGAAAATGGATGACACTGTTTAGTATTTTATATTCAAAAAACTGTTGTAACTGTGTAAATTGATTCTGTATATTATAAACAAATTCTTGAAGACGCTGACGCAGAGGAAACACCGTGTCCGAGTCATTTGAACAACTCCCCTTTTCAGGGCACAACACATTCAAACGCAGAAAACAATTCTTGAAGTTTGGAAAACAAGTCTGTGTCCCGTTTATTATTGTAGCTGCGCAACAACAAACAAAATGGTGCTTCATTACCCAGCAAGCCTTGGGCTCCCACGTCATCACGTTACCCAGCAGGCACTGGGCTCGACGTCATCACGCACATATATATATATAAAGGGACAGGGTCCCGGCACAGTCATACTTAACATATTAATTAAATAACAGTATGAAACAGTGTATAGAACTACACTAAGAACAAGGGTGAATTATGCAAGTCACATTCACTACACACATACAATTATATAGTGTATACACACATATCTAATGCATGTATTTAAATAATGTAGAACAGGACAGTAAACCTTAAATACGCTAAGGGGAGATTTAAGACGTGAAACTGGATGTGTTTGCGTCGTGTGTGTGTGTGTGCGCGCTCAGAATATATGCCCTGTATGAAGAAATATACACAATTATAGTGTATACACACATATCTAATGACTGTATTTAAATAATGTACATCTTTATCAGAAGGTGTATTATTTAGAAAATTGTAGCTTCAATGAAGAAACACAACAAACAGATACAGAAATATATGTGTAGGACAGTGACTTAAAATGATTTTAACAACCTTAAATATGCTAAGGGAAGATTTAAGATGTGTGCGTGTCTGTGTCTGTGTGTGTGTGTGTGTGTGTGTGTGTGTGTGTGTGTGTGTGTGTGTGTGTGTGTGTGTGTGTGTGTGTGTGTGTGTGTGTGTGTGTGTGTGTGTGTGTGTGTCGGGGGCGGGGCAGGGAGAAGGGGGATGGGTTGTTGGTGAGAGCGGGGGCGGGCGGTGAGGGGGGGGGGGCGGGCCACTCAAAACAGGTCAATCTGAGGAAGGCAGTTTTAGACAGGGTAAAAAGGGTGCTGTTTTAAATGATCCTTGTGGTTTTTTGACCAAAAATGTTACAGACATTTCATTAAGACCCCAAGGAGCCATATCAACTTTGGTGAAATGGGCATAATATGTCCCCTTTAAAAACAAACAAACAGGGTCTAACTAGCGTTAGAACGCTGCTTCTAACCGTAGCGGGACACACACAGGGGACACAACTTCACATCCAGTCTCTGGATTTAAAGTTCAATCAATTGAGGTTTGTGTGCAGGTGAAAACATGTAACTGCACATCCACAAGGTGGTTAAGGAAGGAAGGAAAAATGTTGCATAGTTAAAATCTCAAACTTCGAGTCTATAATTAAAACAAGGTCATGTCCTTGATATTGGAGTTTGACCATATTGCTGTAAAGTGGACATTACAGCAGCTTAGAAGAAGCATTGACCCTGAACTTGGCTGTTCACAGCAACAACATTGTTTCTTAAATGGCAGTAATCTACCAGAGAACCACAAAGAAAGCAGAGCAGTTCATTCTGCTGCCATCAGGTTGAATTTGAGGGTCTTTACATTCACAGTCAATGAACCTTGTAAAATTGCTGCCCTTTCTGTTCTTAAGGTTAAAACAAAGCTGTTTCTCACACTCCTAACCCACAATCAATGTGAACGACAGTGGAAAGTCAGCACTTTCCCCTCACAATCGTTTTACTTCCAATATGTAACACTGACTTAAACTGCATCATACCTCTAAATCCTGATCTTTCTTTTGATTCAGAATACCCAGTAGGCTATCCATATTTCCGTTAAAAACATATTACTTATGGCACAGTTATACAACAACACTGTCATCTGTTATTGTGTGCATGTAGATGAATTCTTCTTTTAAGCGTGAGAGCAGCTTGAGAGTGAGAGCCTGTGAAGTCAACGGTTACAATAATTTGAGGCGATTCTAAAACGCGTACAATTGCTTTTTGCTCAGCCGAGTCTGTTTCTATCTGGTATTCTTCTCTGTGTGGGTGAGGAGTAGTTGCTACACCTCGTGAAATGATGACTAACTTGAAGTTTGGACCTGCTTGCGTTTCTCCTGGCAGGTCAACAAGGTTCATCTTACTCTGTCATCTTCCTCCGTCATCTTCCTCCGTCTCCCTCGACAGCTACAGCTGCGAGCAGACTTATGGTGGCAACCCCAGTATGAATCACTGCTCACTGATCATGGCTGACATGACTTGTCAGTGTTGTTTCTTTGACAATCTTATGCATATTCAGAGGTTACGTTCAGGGTTCGAATACAAACAACATTCATTATGCTGTACCTTAGTTAATGGTATACAGTTTGAGGGAAAGTTTGAAGCAACAGCAAACGGATCTTCAATCAAATTTACTGAACTTTGTATTGATTCGAGCCGATGCCGCTGGAGGCGAGCTGTACAGGCTTGTGTGTGTTTTTTGCCTATGAATGAGATGCTAATATATGTGGATGCCATTATTGTATATTACTAGCTTGCGGTCTAGTGAGTTCAAAGAAGAAAATAAAAAAACTTGGTGCCTCCTGTACAGTTTGACTTGTATATTTCATGATGGATGGAGATCTATAACTATACATGTTACTTCCCTGGTTAATTAACTTGCCAAACCCATGGCTATTTTTAGCTTGTTTCCTATTGAAAAACTGGCAAACTTACACTGTATATCACAGAGGAATACTGTTTAATCTCTTAAGTAATAAAACGAAAAAAGGATTCCATTGTTGTTTTCACAGTAAGTATGAAGGGGAAATCGTACTGTCCACATTTCAGGTTGTATGGAGGGAATCGATCCAGCAAGCTTTTGGTAGGAGGCAGGAAACTGATAATAACAGCTTAGTCTATGAAGAAACTACTCGGGTTTCACATTCAAAAGCCACCATATCTGACATATTGGCACAACAGAGATGAACAATTTAAATTGTTTGAACACAAAAGAATAATAAGACATTGAAAATGTTTGTTCCTTTTGTTTTTCTTCAGCCAATTCTAAAACGATATTATCAAAAATGTATGTCACTGAATTTAATAATCAAGTAATTTAAAAATATTTTTTTATTAAAAATCCTTTATTAATTACTGCATATATTACATCAAAATTTACGGTGCAATTTTCACGATGTCCATCTCAACCAACTCAGAAGTGCTTTTTTGTCACTTCCACTCTGAAGCTGAACTTGTGTGACTTTTACCAAACAGCACTCCCTTTGGTCACCAGTAGGTGTGTTTACTTCCTATGCTGCACCCAAAACTACGGTGGCCCTGAAAGCTCAACGAACAGCAACTTAAGAAAACACATGCAAGTTGACAAAACACAAGCAAAGTAAGAAAAAATCGTCATCAATTTCACAACACAACACAACACATTACAGAAATGCGCAGCAAATACACAAAGTGGGAAGCAAATACACAAACGCGCAGCACCGAGCTGCAAATAGAGAAACGCGCTGCAAATAGAGGAGAAACGACAACGGAAGTGTTTCCAGAGGACAGCTAAAAGTGATGGACACTGCTGCCACAGGAGACACAATAACGTCCAATACATCATACAAATTCAGTTCCACACAGCGGTCGGCCACCCGCGGCTCTGGAGCCGAATGCGGCTCTTCACCCCCTCTGTGTGTGTGGGTGTGTGTGTAGCGAACCCGCCCACTCGCTCAGAAGATCGGGCAAAATGTCTCTTTTGATAGTAAAGGTTTCCTACCTCTGCACACTATGGACAATACATTGTCTCACAAACAGGGGCTTGCGTGTTAGCGCAGTTTATTCAGTTTAAAAGGAGAAGACGGCATGTCTCTAGATCAGACCATCTTCCGTGATCAGAGCTCACTGTGGCTCTCTCCGAGCAAGTTGGCGGGGTCGGAGCCCCGCGACACGGGGCCGGTGCGCTCGCTACACACACCCACACACACACACACAAACACACCCACACACACACACACACACACAGAGGGGCTCCAGAGCCGCGGGTTGCCGACCCCTTTGTTGAACCGAATTTGTAAGATGTATTGGAAGTTTTTGTGTCTCATATGGCAGCAGTGTCCATCACTTTTAGCTGTCCTCTGGAAACACTTCGTTGTCATTTCTCCTCTATTTGCAGCGCGTTTCTCTTTTTGCAGCGCGCTGCTGCGCGTTTGTGTATTTGCTGCGCACTTTTTGTATTTGGTGCGCATTTCTGTAATGTGTTGTGTTGTGAAATTGATGGAGATGTTTTCTTACTCTGCTTGTGTTTTGTCAACTTGCATGTGTTTTCTTAAGTTGCTGTTCATTGAGCTCCCAGGGCCACCTTACATAACCCTTCAACATGTTTCCATCTGATGAAATGTATCATGTAAGTCGATTTAGAAGTTAGTGAACTGACAGCACTGCAAGTGGACTGAATTTGGAGTGTTTACCGCTAATTTGTACCCTCAATATATTGATTACACTGCACATAATTAGACAAAATCTGAAAACCCAGTTTCACCTTAACAAGTAAATAGTATTAAAATGCACAAGTTCAAAACCACATCAATCTATTTACAGGAATCACAATCATTAAATGTTTATCAATTAATATATAAAAAGTACTTGCCCCATTAGCACACACATCCATGCAGTTGGAAATAAAGCACCCGGGCGCCTAAAGACACCACAGTGAACATCACCTCAGTATAAAGACTTGACATTTGCAACTCCTCCCGCTCGCTGCTGCATGCACAACAGATAAAGGAAGGTATTAAATTCTTGCAATCTGTTGGGGAAGCTAAAAAGAGATTGTGTGAACTCCCTGCCACACCTCCCAATTCTGTTCCTCCTCACTCCCTATCTTCAAAGAAGGAAAAGAAAACCACCAAGAACAGGGTTTAGGTCCCGGGAGACACTCAAAGAATGTGATCTTTCGATTGTTGCATGTAATATTTCAAAATTTCACCTCCTCTGGTGGATTAGAGCACATAATTATTAGAAAGATAGTGATTTTCGATTTAAATGTAAATCAGTCTCTTTTTTTCTCAATTATTATTGTGCTGCATAACTTTAGGTGTGCAAGCAGAAATTGATGGGTCTCAAACTTAGAGAGGAGTCCGGAAAGATGAAGGCAGGTCTGTCGAGCATCATGCTGGGTCTTCACTGACAACTGGTGCTGATGAATGAATCAGGAGGTGTTGTACTGGAATCTGACGCTCTGGCTGCTTCAGACATGCACTGAACTCCAGATAAACTCCACCCCTGATTTGGAGGGGCTGAGATCAAGTAAATGTCAGAGTCAAATTGCTGCGGAATTGAGTTTCTATGGCCATTGTCATTGATGACGTTTCTCGTAAAACAACAAAAAAAAAAAGAAGCAATACAATTATTTCGAGATAAAAAGGAGGTTATGCTGCGCCACACCTCACCTCTCCTGAACGGACAGTTCTAGATAGAGAGTCCAGACATTGCAGATATTCTCCAACATTCCTGAGTCCATGTCTGAAAACATCTTCAGACACATGGGATAGAAGCCTTGAAGAAACTGCACCATATTGATCATTTTTAAAGCAAAGTCTGATGCTCTCATGAAATCATAAGGATGCAGTGATTCATCACAAACGAGGATGTACAGGCCTTTTCAGAACACGACAAGACTATTGAAGAAAAAATAACGTCAAACGCAGCAATAAATCCTCTGACATGCTTCAGATGTCCTGATGGTTGACTTGAAAAAGCATTTTCTTGGCAATCTTCCACCAATCATTAATGTTATCAGGGAATACTTCAAATGCGGGTGACCATTCCAGCAATTCCACTTTTTGATAGAAGATGTTATCATTCAATCGCTCACAGCAAGTTCGACTGTGTCCTGAAATGTGGTGACCATTATACATATGGGAGCATCTGTCAGGAGTTGGTGTTGAGTGACAGAAGACATCCGGAAATACTTTAATACTTCCACAAATAAATAAAACAGCAATCCCTCAGTTAAAAGCAGTTTGCTGTAGGAATCAACTGCAAATGGGAGCTCTTTTTTTGACTTCCCAGTGAGTAGATTAAACATGTCTGCCCCAGTTTGCGCAATCGTGTTTACGCTAACAGACTCCCTGCTGCTCCTTGATGGTCCAGCCACATCACAAATCAAGCTTGATAGGGACAGACTTCATGCACGCACACACACACACACACACACTAATTACCCACTGTGTACACACTTACGCACACACATTACCCAGCCAGCCCGTCCCTAGCTGACAATTTGCATACCAGCAGCATAACCTAAAAGGAAAGAATGCCCTAGAGAGATTGCTCTCAGTTATGAAAAACGGATAAACACAAGCACATTAAAATTGTTAGGGGTCTAAGAAATACAGGTAGCAAATTTGCATTTACCACTAGTTGCTTCTGGTCGAATCTGGCTTCATACTAAACATCCAGTCTGGTTTTGTTCTGTTCACACCCCTCGACAGGAAAAAGACGCAAAAGTGAAGATGACACAAATAAAGATGAGGAATTACACGCAACCCAGTTCTGTCAGTCAAAGTTAATCATCCTTTGTTCCAGAATAGTTCAACGTACAAACTCTTACAACATAAAGCGTGTGCATTTGACGTCACAGTGGCATGACCCCTGATACAAATTAACCTCCATCCATCCGTCCATCACCCTGAAATTTTACTATATCACCAGTCCTTGCTACCCATGTTATGTTTCATGCACTTGATGTTTCGTTGTTAACTACTTTACTTAAATAGCCCTTTAAATAAACCACAGCCCACACATCTACCACCTTAACCATATTTGTCTTGCTCTCGTTATTGTTGTGACAATACTAGGATAACTTTTAGCTTGATGCTTGGTTGTAAAATAACATTGATTTATAAATACTTTAATATTTACTGGTCTAGATGAAAGTTTTTTACAGTAGCAGACTGAGAGTGAGTCTAATTGGAATGTGCATTGTTGCTGATGTGAGCTCCAGTATCTGTCTGCCTGAGTGGGCATTGTTGTTAGAGGGGACTTGTTTATCATTCCTTTTCTCTCGACTTGAATTAAACTCCCCATCGACTGTTCCCTGTGTGACTCACTTTTCAGCCTGGGATGGACAAAGTAAAACGTGTTTGGAAACGCTATGCTTGATCAAACAGCAGAAACGATAGTCTAGTGCAATTTCAAAAAACAACATAACATTGAATTTTAACTTTAAAGGAAAAGATAGAATTTCTGTGATTTTGAAAAGGTTTACTTTACTTAGAAGGTTTGAGCTGATCAGGATAAAGCTAAATTAAGTAAAATCTTAAATTTCCTATTTATTTATTTTAATCATAAATACCTATTTACTTTATCCAAATTATTTATTTTTGTTGAATCCAATACAACTGAAGTCTCTTATGCAGCATGTAGACAACAAGCTAATTGAGGAGATTGTCTTTCCTCTGTACAACATACATTCGTTGATAAAATTTTTGTCAAATCCCTGCTTGTCTGATTACACTTTCATAACAGCGTTCCTACATAATGTGGTTATCTGGGTCCGCGGTGACATTCCGTTGGAGAGAGCTGAACGGGATGGATGAGGGCCCCTGTGAGGGGCCTGGCAATTGAAGAAAGAGCTGAACGAAATTAGAGGGCACATAAAGTGTTTCTGACACTGTTGAATGCGTTTTTTCCTCAGCAATTACAGCTAGATAGCTTTTATTTCATCTCTGGGGGAGGGTGGGGGGGGGTTTCATTCTGGGGGTGGGAGCGGATGGGGGTATTAGTAGTATGGATGTCAGCAAATACCAGCCAAATCTACAGCCTACAGTAAATCATGTGGGTTTTTGAGGAAATTTTAATGACCTGCCTTGTCCTTTACATGTC
Source organism: Platichthys flesus (assembly GCF_949316205.1). Taxonomy (NCBI): domain Eukaryota; kingdom Metazoa; phylum Chordata; class Actinopteri; order Pleuronectiformes; family Pleuronectidae; genus Platichthys; species Platichthys flesus. The sequence continues at coordinate 2,353,804 of NC_084948.1, read as the reverse complement.
TCACAATCTGATTATTAGTAGCGGAGGACAAGAGGCTAATTGAAGTGTCACTCAGCGCTAAAGTGTTTTTTTTTTCTCCGTTTCTGTGATGAGAGAGGAGAGTCATCTTTTTGAATAAGTCATCAACACTTGAAATACAGAGATAGCAATTGATTATTTCCCAAAGGCTCACTCGAAAAGGCACAAACGTGAGAATATGCACTTAAGTAGATAAGAAAACATACATTTCATATTTATCATATACCCAACATATATACATACACCTATATATTTATTTTATTATAACAACTTCATCTCAGTTAGAAAAATGTGCTGTAAACAAGTCCTGTTTCCTTTGAAATGAAGGCTCCTGGATTTTCACTGCAGGTCCCATTGATTCATTCCACACTCACCCTGCAAACAGTAAAGCCTCGGTCACGTCTTCTGTTCACACAGACGTCACTAAGCCGAGAGTTTAACTGTATTTTATCTGAGGAGGATGATATAACTCCGGAAGAAATCAGTGTGCTGGGTGAGGCTGTCGTGACGTGGTTTTCTGTCTCGGCCTCTGACAGCGATGCACACATTTCATCTCAGGTCAGTGTGACACGCTGAGCCATTAATCAAGAGCGCGGCACAACAAGAGAGTGCTCAGGGCTCGTCCAAAGGAAAACAGTCTGACCCACATAACACTCTCATTCAGGGTGAATAGCCCCATTAATGCCCAGAGGATCTGCATGGACAGAAAGTAAGTCATGAAGATATTACATCAAATCCACTGTAGCAAACAGACAGAAATTATTAGCCTCATTATGTAGCAATATGTTGACTTAATTGTTATATTAACATGACTATTAACCCTGATTATGCTAGTTATTGACATGGAAACAGTATAGCCTACCAAGCTTCAGATAAACTAGATACATTTTCACCAAGACTCTGCAGGTATTAATATAGTTCTTTCTTTCAGTGAAGGTCATTCCCTCCCTCTCCTCTGTGTTAACTCCCTCCCATCAGCTCAGTAAAGTGCCTGGCAGACACCAGCAATTTCAATGTTGCCTTCCCTTAACTCTTGCATATTTTATAACAGCATTCAAGCACAGTATTAGTCTGAGCATGCTTTATTGCAACTGGTTGAAGAATTCAGCTGGAGGCTACTCTCTGTACTTGGGCTTTTGTGCAGCGCTACATCGCCCTGCATGTTCTATTCATTCTATTCTCCGAGGATTATCAATGCATACTACTTACATACTGTCTGAATGCTGTGCTACTGCTTTAATCAACAATTTTGTTGTGAAAATAATTATTTTTAGGTTTTGAAGGCTGTTTGCACACCATTTGATGTCTACTATCACACCACTCAAACACACAACTGTGCTCTGTGGTCAGCACTTTACAAAACATTGTGAATAAATATGATAATAAAACCCAATAAAGATTCAATATGGGCAACATTTAGGACGAACCAGTCATGTGACTAATTTCATGAAACAAAATAAAAATGTGTGTAGATCCAAATATAGCACCAGATTTTTCTTTTCCACATGCTTAAACCTCATTGGTAACAAAGCATGATACCCGAAGCTGTAGAAACGAAAGATAGATTTAATTCTAGTCAGAATGTGAGTCCGAGACCGCTCCATTGGGCTGTGATTATGGGGCGTGTTTCAACTGACCAGGAAATAAAATTCCTCTTCGCTCAATTGGATAGACCTACAACCAATCAGAGCAACATAGTATGTGACTTATGTTGAGCAACGCATTGTGAGTTATTTACTAACGCCGGGTTCACCCCGGACGCTTTAGCGCAGCACCAAGCCTTAAATAACAGCTGGCTCCCATCCACTCCCATGTTAAAACTTTGTGCGGGTCACATCGGAGGCTGAAGCACCGCGCTGCGCCAAGGCTGCCTCACTCCGTGCAGCGATCGTTTCGGCGTCAAGTCTATTTTTTGCGCTTGACGCGAGCGTATCGCACCAGGAAACACACTGAAAAACAATCTTAAACTATATTGATGACATATTTTATATGATATAAATGATCAAATATGCATCCCATACTTTGAAGTCCCCTTCTGTTGTCCTGGAGTTTTAATTTGACCAATGACATTATTAAATGTCCCCCTCTGCCCATCCACTACAGCCACACAAGCAGTGATATAGATAAAAAGAGAGAGAGAGGGGGCTACGTATTCTACACATAGGCTTGAGTGGAGAATATGTAATTTACCCTCGACACCCGACATTTAACGGAGCAAACAGCAGAGAAGTTCTTCACCATTGATGACATTAAATTAATAATTGAAGTGGAGAAGTACAGTGAGTTGTATGATCCTCGGAAAACATGTTGTATAAAGACAACACCAAGAAAGACACATGTTGGGACGCTGTTGCTTAATGTTGGAGCAACAAGTAAGTATATGCTTTTAATCTACTGGTTCAACGGGTGATATTATTAGCGCTGCCCGGCGGTTCAGCGTCGCTTCAACGTCCGGTGTGAACAGCCAAGTGCCGGCGCGATAGGGATTAGCGCGGTGCTTTGACGTCGCCTCCGCGTTCTCTGTTCCTCTTTCAAAATGAATGCGCTGTCGATGTCTTCTAAAACAGACTCAATGGCAGCATCTACACATCTCAGCTCTCCAGCGGCAGGCATGTTTGTTGAAAACGAATTCAACCCACGGGCACTTTGATGACGTGGTTGATTACGTAACCGTTGATCATCTGTCCATCATAGTATAAAGCCCGCCCTGACCATCTGATTGGCCCGGTCGGGCATAATTTCTCCTCAACGGAGCGACTCCAGACCGAACCTCCCGACCTAAAATGTTGTGGGCGGGGCTAAGTTCGTCTGGCATCCAGGCTAGGAGAGAACGCCTTTACTTTGAAAATATGATAAACCTTTCACAGCATCAAAAAAGCTTATTCCCAACAGAAGGAGCAGTTGACTTAAACAAATATTACACTTGGCTGCATAGTGAGGGTCGACTGCTGCTGGTAGCAAATGTGGAAAAAGCTTTGAAAGCGTGAACAGCATTGAAATAAAATGCTCATCTCAGACTTCAACCGTGAAATACACATGGCATAGTCATTGATGCTTCCGATCTGAGGTCCAGTTGTTACCTTTTTTATGACGTTGATGCTTCTTTAAATTGGAGGAATTCTCACTGTAGTTTTAATGCTACCAGCTGAGTCAGTGTTTGATTCACTGAAAATGTGCAAACTTTGGTTGCCAAATATCAAATAGTTTGATCATATTAAATCAGCGGAAATCGGTAAATTTCCACTGCTATGCGGATGACACCCAGTTATACTTATCAATAAAACCTGAACAAAGTAATCAATAAGTTAAACTTCGAGCATGTCTCAAGGACATAAAAACATGGATGACCCGCAATTTTCTCTTATTAAACTCAGACAAAACAGAGGTTATAATACTTGGCCCCAAACACCTTAGAGATACATTATCTAATGACATAGCTGCGCTAAACGACATTGCCCTTGCTTCCAACAAAACAGTCAGGAACTTGGGAGTGATCTTCGATCCTGATTTATCCTTTAATAGTCACTTAAAACAAATTTCTAGAACCGCCTTTTTCCACTTGCGTAATATCTCAAAAATCAGACATGTCCTTTCGCAAAAAGATGCAAGAAAACTAGTCTACGCCTTTGTTACATCGAGACTAGACTATTGTAATTCATTATTATCAGGCTCCAGCAGTAAGTCGTTAAAGACTCTACAGCTTGTCCAAAATGCCGCAGCACGTGTCCTGACGAGAACAAAGAAAAGAGAGCACATTTCTCCTGTGTTAGCATCGCTACACTGGCTTCCAGTTAAATCTAGAATAGAACTTAAAATTCTCCTCCTCACATTCAAGGCCCTTAATAATATGGCGCCATTTTACCTTAAAGAGCTGTTAGTACCTTATAAACCCACTAGAGCACTCCGCTCCCAGAATTCAAGCCTACTTGTCTTCCCTAAAGTCTTTAAAAGTAGAGTAGGAGCCAGAGCTTTTAGCCATCAAGCTCCTCTGCTGTGGAATAAACTACCACTTTCAGCTTCTTTTTCCAGCTTCTCCTTCCTCTTCTCCATCCCTATCCCCCTTCCCTGGAATCCCTTTGCTTTATCACATGCAGATCCAGGGCCTCTGTGGCCGCACCATGGATTGCGGTTTGTTGATCGTGCACCGGGGGTCGCGGTGGTGGATCCAGTGTGGCGGATTCTGTGTCGTGTGGGCTGATCGTGGTGGTGGTGGCGGACTCTGTGCACGCTGGCATCGGGTACAGGCATTGGACCAGGACCGCGGCGGCGGCTCGTGGTGGGTGATGGTGGACGGTGACTGAGGACTGGAGTGGCGTTCTGGTCTGGATGGTGGATCGTGGTCCTGCTGGTTGCTGACCATGGACTGTGATTGCAGCGGGACTGCTTGGCATGTCATGTTGGGGTTGTCCTTCGGGATGCTTGCCCTCATCAAATGCTGCTAGAGACTTTAATCTTTAATCTTGAAGACTTTAATCTTGATGATGTTTTCCTGCACGTGGCATCTATTGCACTTCTGTCCGTCCTGGGAGAGGGATCCCTCACATGTGGCTCTCTCTGAGGTTTCTACGTTTTTTTACCCTGTTAAAAGGGTTTTTAGTAGTTTTTCCTTACTCTTGCTGAGGGTTAAGGACAGAGGATGTCACACCCTGTTAAAGCCCTATGAGATGAATTGTAATTTGTGAATATGGGCTATACAAATTTGATTGATTGATTGATTGATTGTATACTGTTGCATGTCTGTGTTTCATTGTTTGCCAAGTGTGCAGGTGCATAACCTGCACCCAGAGGAAAGAAAAGTCACAACTGAGAAAATGTATACGTACAAGCATGTGTTTTGTACACAATGGAGTGTAATGTATTGCTTTGGCTGTATGCGCCGGCGAGCAATTATAGTGTGAACGTTTTGTTGGAGTCTCTGTGAGGTGTGCACATCTGCAATGATCTTGGGTGAATGGTGTTGATTGGCAACAGCAAGAGCTGCTGAATTCCTCACATTATTGAGCAAACTACTGAGCCCAGACGCCCCCCTGAACACCAGCTGGTGTGAAGTTTGGAGCTGGATTGTTGTACTAACTTGATTTAGAGAACGCCACGCTTCAACTTTGCAGTCGAAATGTCATATCGAAAAAGCTGACATTATGGGTATTTTTTTAATATTTTTTTTTAACTATTAACTTTGACAACTCTGTGTTAACCCCCACTCCGACGGCTAGGAACCTGGGCGTAACACTCGACAGCCAACTCTCCCTTACTGCCAACATTTCTGCAACAACACGGTCCTGTAGATTCATGCTGTACAACATCAGGAGAATACGCCCCCTTCTCACTCAGAAGGCGGTGCAGGTTCTGGTCCAGGCTTTGATCATCTCACGTCTAGATTACTGTAACTCGCTCCTGGCAGGTCTACCTGCTACTGCCATCCGACCTTTGCAGCTCATCCAGAATGCAGCAGCTCGACTGGTTTTTAACCAACCTAAATTCACTCACACTACTCCTCTCCTCCGCTCCCTTCACTGGTTACCAGTGGCTGCTCGCATCCGGTTCAAAACACTAGTACTTGCGTACCATGCTGTGAACGGATCCGGTCCAGTCTACATCCAGGACATGGTCAAACGTTACACCCCACCCCGTTCACTCCGCTCTGCTTCGGCCAATCAGCTCGTTGCTCCCTCACTGCGAGCTAAACAATCATCAAAAACACGACTGTTTTCCGTCCTGGCTCCTAAATGGTGGAATGAGCTCCCCATTGACATCCGGACATCAGAAAGTCTACACATCTTCCGCCGAAAACTAAAAACATACCTCTTCCGACGTTACCTTGAATGAAAAAAAAAAAAACACTAACAACTTTTTGAAACTAGCACTTTACTAGCACTTAAATGGCACTTACTTATAGCACTTTGTAGTTTTGCTTTATTTGAAGAAATTGTATTTTCCTGATTCTTGTCGTCCTTGGTATGTACCCTCGGGTTTGAATGCACTTATTGTAAGTCGCTTTGGATAAAAGCGTCAGCTAAATGAAATGTAATGTAATGTAATGTAATATATATTATGTAACCTAAAATGCACCCCATGATTAAATACAAACCTACACTAATAGTTATATCAACATTATTGTATAATATACATAAAATACAAGATAAGTGCAATCAATTTCACAAAATTACATATTTACATTACAATTATACACATATATATGTTGAAATGGTAAATCAAACAAAATATAACAAAATAAAATAGTACACTGTTCAATACAGGTTATTTGTAAGTATGAAAGAGACAAAAGGACATTTATAACAGAAGAAAAATATGTAGAGAGATGAACATTACATTAACCATTGAAGTTCCTATTGTAATGGTCCAGGAAAGGACTGCTCAAGATTATAAGAAACAGCACTACCACAAAGCAGAATGGCAAAAGAAAAATATTGTATCAAATAACATAGTTTTTTGTACTGATACAGGGCAAGCTATTGTCATGAATCAATAAGTGATACAATGATTTACCAGGCCAGTGCAGTATTATCAGTGAGGATCTGGATTAACTCGTGGGGTTGTTTATCTCCGGAGAATGAAACATCTGAGGACCCCTCTTTATGATGTTAAAGGCTTGGCTTTGGGAAAGAGGGATGTGGAGACTCTGAATTTTCAATTAAGACCACTGGCAAAACACTTACAACTGAATATTATTAGTGGAGACTAATAATGGGCTGAATCAGCGTATTTTGTCATTTTCTTTTCTGCACAACATCAGCATTTTGTGTGTTTTTGATGTTTATGCTCTCCTAACTCCCCAGATTGTAGCCTCTGCTGGGATGCTTCGCCTAGAGATATACCCTAAAGCACCACACATGCCTCTATTAAAGAAAAATAAATACATACTGTATGTTTGAGTCAGACCTTTAGAGGAAATAATTTAGAATCAAATGTAAAGGCTTAAGTAAACATGATTACAATCAATTCAAATTTATTTTCCATAAAGTTACGCTGCTCGACCAAGTATGTTAACAAACACACATTGTTGTTTGTTTCCCTTTAGCTGATGTGTTCACTTCTCTTTTGTAGACATATGGAGAGTCCGCCTTCTTTCCTGAGGGTGAATCCATAGAGCAACATATTGCTTTTATTTACCACACACTCTGGCTGGGAACAGACGCAGAAGAAGTAATGCATGCAAAGAAGATGTTAACGGTCGATCTGTCAGATGTAAAACAACATGCCCCCAATTCCCGATCAAGAAGGGAATCCATCTTGACTTATGCAAAGACCTGTGATCCCTGGCAATCTTTCTTAAGGTGCACATTGCTGACCTTTGCTCTTTACCTATCTCCAAATGAGCATGGAAAAAAAATCCATACTGGCTGTTTTGCATACTGTGTTAAAAAAACCTTATTTCCATGGTGCAATGAAGACGAAATTCAAATGAGGGAGTCAAATGCCCCAGCCGCCCTGTAGCAGAGTGAAATTGACTGAGTCAGAGAGGAGCTCCGAGCTCAAACAGGCTCTGGATATGTTTTAGAAACAATGTTCTCTCAGTTTACATGAACAACTTGACATCTTTGCAAATGTTTTCCCACTGCGTGGGATTTTCAGTACACTACACATGTTGTATTATTCAGCAAACATATGTAATATCAATTAATTGCGGGGGGAGGTTTGCAGCCATGGCGTCTTTAGTCATTATTCCTCTTGAACCAAGTTGTCCTCTTTAGCTTTTCCTGTGCAGCTTGTATTTCACTTCATTTCAGAGTATAATTACATTTTAAGTTCACATCAGCGAAGTCAGCAGTCTGTCCCGGGGAGGGCGAGTGAGCTTGCATGTAGGTGAGACATCAGTAAGGACAAAGCTTTCAAATGAAGGAGTACGAGGCAGCTGAAAGTGATGCCTGCAGTCTTGACTACTTGTCTTTTCTCAGTCTAAACTGGACAGCATGGCAGCGCAGTGGTAAACACTGTCGCCTCAAGTAACTGGTTTGAGTCCCATGTTTGCCGAGGTGAAGTTTGAATGTTTGTCTAGTCTCTGAAAGTCCAAAGACAAACAGACTGCCTTAAGGTTAATAAGAGGCTTTAAACTGTACAAATGGTTGTGTGTTTCTGTATCTTAGCCCTGTAATACATGGGAAAGCAGTAAAGATAATGAATGGATGAATGGATAAACTGGCATTAGCGGCTCAAGTCTCAGGTCTATAAGTAAAGAGCATGAGGATTTATGATTTGGTGCTATACCGTAATTAAACAATTGACAAAAAATGCTGGGCTATCTACAGCATTTCTATTGTCTATTCCTCTATTGTTTTCCATTTGATTCTACAACTGAACCGTTCGCCTTCAGCTTCCAGCTTCTTTGTCCTTGTCTTAAAAAAAAAGTTGCTCTGGATGAAATGAGATGTCATTCTTCCAGCTTCCTTCCAACACCTTGCCATACTGTTTAATTCCATTCATTTAGGCCCTCTACTGTGCCACTTTGCAGACTTGATTAGAATGAGAATCTGACGCATCAGGGCCTGGAGATGGGGCATCTCTGGGGAATAATTTGACTGACAAAGATTGAGAGGGTGTCCTTCCTTGAAAGACAACTGGCTGATTTGCTAATTTCAAAATACAAATTGATGGTAACACACACACACACACAGGCTCGTCCGCAGATAGCAGCGTTACAGACCTTTCGGTGCCTCAACGGCGGAAATGCAGGCCCAAGAGAAATAAACAGATATGTCACTTTCTATTTAGCTCAAACACAGAGTGTCTGTCCATCATCTTAATGTGTCACTATTTGAGAATCAGACAGTGCATTTCATCTACTGTAGCGACCGGGAGGAGGCTGCCATTTCATGGCTGGAAATGAAGGAAGAAGGAAAGCAACACATCTTGGGTTCCCTTTTCCCCAGGGCTATCATATTGTTTCAAAAGTTACAATTCATGTCTTAAATGTATTAATTATTAAAGTTTGTTTATTTTTATCCATGCAAGTATTCAATTTCCCACCAACAATAAAATACAAAATACTGTGCCATAAAGAGATACTTTTGTCTACTGAATTGGATTTTGTTTTCTGCACTTAGTTTTGGATGCTTCCCAATATGTTGAGGGGATTTTAAAGCCTTCGGGTTTCAAAGGTCACTTTGTAAGCCAACCAAATTAATTTAATTAGTAAAGGGCTGCTGTTTTGCTGCGTAGTGCAAGACGTGCTCCTCAAGCTTTGAGATGAAGGCTTGAGAAACGACTGGATAAATAAGATTTGCCATTTCTCACTTGAAAAGAAACTGCTTGCCTCCCTGAATAATCCTGTGTCTTGGAAGTCAGACTTACAGAAAAGAGAAAAAAAAAAGAAAAAGTCCATTATCCCGGTGTTACAACCTACACTAGCATTCACATTACACTGCATTAAATGATAAGGCCGGGTTGGACGGCTTCAGATGCACGTTTATAAAGTTGCAGTGTTGTGCCACAGTCAAGCTTAAAAAAAAATGATATTGGGGTGTAATTGGATGGATATTTGAATAGTGCATTCTACCATTGGCTTAAAGTCTCATTTTCTTCTCAGTTTTTCACCAACAATTACTTTCCTTGAATCAGTAGGTTTGAATGGTGTCTCCTAGAAATTGCATTTCTTGAAATCTAGCAAATGCAAACATAATTTAAACCATATTAAAATGTAATGATAGGTTTAATTATGTATTTAGCTCGTAAATATGTTGATACGCATTAGTAGATGACAAGTTTTTCAGTGTTATATCCACTTGCAGTAACTATAGCACTTTTAAACACTTTATTTGTCCCTAGTGAGCTCCTTACCATCAGTGATGCCAATTTGAGTCTTGATCTTATTCAATTTATATCAATGAATCTAATTTGATGTGTTTAGCAAATATTCACAAATCACATTTTGTCTTAGGGTTTACCAAGGTGTGATGTCCTCTGTCCTTAACAATCAACAAGGGGAAGGAAATACAGCATTGATTAGAAGAAACGGAACAGGTTATCCATTCTTGTGAGGGGTTTTCAGACATAATCTTAATGTCACCAACTGAATCTGAAATTTCCAATCATAAATATTAAGCACGGCTGATTAATAAGTACGTAGAAACCTGCTTTGCCAATAGGAGTGAGCTGACTGGGAAGTGTCACCCAAGACATGGTTGCCTGTTTCCTGTACCAGATAGACAGAAGACACTTGGGGACAAACTTTACACAATCAAGTGCAACCACCTGACAATGCCGGCAGTCTTCCTCATAAATTTGATCAGGTTGGATCATGGGAATTTCTGCGATTCTCTGGAATCGTCAGTCAGAAGGATGTGGTCCTCAACGCCAATGGGTTATTTAGTGTGTTCTCACAATTAAAAGATAGAAAATCTGTTCTCACACAAATTTTAAATGACTTGTGATTTGAAAATCCTATGTCGTCCAGCAGACAGACAGAAGATTAGGGAATTAGTTCACATTGGCTTCAGGCACAATGTGGTTTCTTACATTTAACCAAATCCATGATCTAACCTAGACCTTAACTGAAGTGCGCTTATCATCTCAACAATAAACCCCGGTCTCTGGTGGGACACTCCAGTGCATTGTACACCTGCCAAATACTTTCCCTCGAAAACATATTTGCTGTTGCAGTTTAGCTCTATAGAAATGGGATTTCTGGCAGACTGTGCATTATTGGGTTGGTCATGAAACCCTTAAAGGCGAGCAACAATTTTACACTTCAAAGTCTGTTAACGAGTCTCCAGAAGTGCTTTAATAAATAAAAAAATAAATAAAGGTCACAAAGTGTGCGCTGAAAGAAATCTGATAAATTACCTCAAGTCAGCATTGGTTGCTTCTGAAGAAAAGTTTGACAAGGAAGAAAATGTGTTACGTCGAAGTGAAGGTTTCGGACCCCAATGCAGACAAGGAGTGGTTAGTAGATGTATAAAGAACAGAGTTTATTTAGCTGGCGAGGAAAAGAAAGGCAGGAGTAGCAGGGTGCTGGCTGGCTTGTAGATCCTGGCAACGTGGAGGATGAAGAGCCGAGCGACGAGGCACACGAGGGTCCTGTGTGAAGAAAGTAACAAGGTTAGCTTGCATCCAAAAAACAAAGTCGAGAGTTTCCTGCTCATCCCTTGCTACCTTATTGGACGGAATAATCTGGCGTCGAAGTGCTGAGACGGCCAGGCTTAAATGGAGGAGGATGATTAGGAGGATTGGATGCAGGTGTGCCTCGTCCTGCTGCAGCCACCAGCCAGCCACAAACAACACACAGGGGAACACAGAAGGGAAGGGGAAGAACACAGCCACAAACTACACAACACAATCACAAACACCACAAAATGACACGTTTAAAGGAAACGTTTTTACCAAGGGTCTGTTGTCCATTGATTATTTGATTGAAATGAAATATTTATGTCAATAACTCTTTTGCAGCAATGTCAGTTGTGGAATAAGTCTCCATTTTCAAAAAGGGGATAGTGAATGTGGTGAGAAGGGTGAATCACTTATTTTCAAACCAGATGAGATCAGCTGAGGTAATTGGTTGAATACCAAAATGTGGTGATTGAATTGTGATTCATGCAAACCTCAAAATTGAGCAATATCCAATTCTAAAATACTAATCTCTATTTAAACGGATTCTGCATGTGACTATACAGACTCTGTGGACGAAGTAAAGGATCTGGAACTGGGAAGCCTTCCTGTATTAATTTTTAATCATTGTATATGCAGATAGCTGTTAAAAGAGTTTGACAAAAATTCCGTCTGGCCCTCAAACACTGACATCGTTGTTCGTGTTTTTTGTGGAGAAATGTTCAACTTGTGGCTCCGATGTTTATTATCTTTACCAGAAGCTCCAGAATGTTGGTCGTTGCCACAGAGGCTAATTCATCAGAACACAAACACATATCATTGATATGAGAAGAGGGCATCCTTGCAATTGCAGCTTTTCTCATGAATACATAAGAAACACATATAAAGTTTGTAAGATCAATTATTAGTTTAACACAGGATAGCCTTTCAACTTTTACAATATTGCACTTTAGCATAGAAGGTCTGCATATAATAGCGTGGGAGAATCACAGGCAGCTTTGACCAATAAATGGTATATCTTCATTTTGTTTTAGCTTACTTTCCCTTTCTTTTGAGCATGTCCTCTTGACTGTGGATTATGGTCTGTGGCATAAGGAGACTCTTAAAGGCTGCGAAGAAGAGTCCCGTCTCCAAAGTCATTTAAGATTATGCCCCCTGTGGGTGCACTGTGGCTTTAACAGCGTATGATCCCTTTAGTAGACCTCACATCTTGAAATGTCTCCCCTCCACCCATGTCAGGGCTATATAATACAAAACATGATATTGCATTGTTGTTTGTTCGTTTTTTAACCTGAACCACTTTTTTTGCAATTTTCTTTTTTTATTAATTTCTCAGTCGAGATTATGAATTACTGCATTGAGATCCATTTTATCAACAATTATATCAATATGCATTTTGTGTGCACGTGCTATAAAAACACATGCATTTTTAATTAACTTTGATGGACATCCTACTTTCCTTTTAGATCTGGAAATAAGTCTGATATAAACTCTTCATTGTAGGAATCAGAACTCATTCAATGTGGAGGGCAACAAACAAGATGATTGTCAGCTCATTCCTTCATCCTCCAATGTGTCCAAATATTCCATATATTAAAAAAAGTCATCCAGCTGAAGGGTTTATTGTACATAGCATAGGATTGTGGGTATTAGACATAGACATTTGTTTACCTCATTTACCCTCATTGCTCAACCTTCAAGCACATAAGCTCCATTGTTATTCTTTGCCCCTCTTCGGCAAAATGCAGATTTGTTATCCTCTGGTTGAGCCGCAGAGGGGTTGTTTTTGTGTGTAGCTGTTAGTTTGGCTGATGAAAAGACCACCTGTCATCCTCTGGCCCTTTGATTAGATTAGGAGGTCAAAGTCATGGATTAAATTGATATGAAGTAGAATCAGGTCTCATGCAGCGCTCGATGTGTCATCATCAGAGCTTTGATCTTGAGGTAGTGGGCATTACTATACATGTTATCTCCCTGCATTCCAGATTTATATGTCAGTTATTATTTGGAAGAAAAACACGATGTATGATATAATTACTCTATTTTTTGTTTCTAACCATGTTACATAAAATCATAAGCTTCTCAAACCAAACTATACCAAGGTGATGTTAGTTAACATTTAGCCTGCTATGTAAATATTAACCAACGCTTTGTTCTTTGTAAAACTTCAAATGTAAAAGTTGTACATAATCAAAGGGAGCTCAGAGAGGAGATGGTGATCATTACTGTTGGGACCAGGTATTTGTGAACTACAGTTCGGCCTACATGTTTAGTCAAAGCCTAGAGTACATGTTCTTTGTTCTGGAGACAAACCAGAGGTGTGAAAACTGACGGGGGTCACAAGTTTCAACCACTATTGGTCACTCTGGGCCCCATGAGGTCCCCAGGCCAAAACAGACCTAGTTCTCCTTCCTCTTTTCTCTCTTTCTACGCAACCCTCCGAGAGGCAAAGTGAGGCTGTCCAGCTCACTTCCTCTTTCAACTCAACTCAACTCTCTGAGAGGAGCCCACCTCTCTTTCTGCTCAACTTCAATGGAGAAAAGGTGCAGCTTTCCACCCAGCGAAGGAAACCTTCTTCAAATCCAAGCTCTACCAACCTATCTTTTTCTTAAAGCCACGCCCACCTAGGAGACGTGTCTTAGTGTCTTATCAGTTCATACATTTGTGTAGCTTGTAGCATCTTTGTACGGAGCATCTTTGCATATCCATCTGAAACTTTAAACCTTTAAACAGTTTTGCATACTGTGGTTTCTTATTTGTACCACCTCATAGTTTGAGGAAAAAAAGTTATCTTTGTTATCATCTGTACCTCCACCAAGACGGTTATGTTTTCATCAGAATTTGTTAAATAGCAGGATTATGCAAAGACTACTGCACTGATTTTCATAAAATTGTGTGTAGCAGTGAGGCATGAAACAAAGGAGAACATGATCAGCTATGGAGTGGATCTAGATAAACAGGCATATCCAGGAACTTTTTCACTTTCTTTATCATGACAGGATAATGCATTGGCCCTGGTGGAGGTATGTGCTCTCTGAGCGCACTTAATCTTAATGTGTCATTAGTTCTTCATGGTTCTCTACTATAACTTGATTAGATACTCTGGGGATGGTAGAGTTAAGTGTCACCTTGCAGGAAATCAATAACTTAACATTAGTTAATTCAGGATGTAATATAGACTAATTCACAATATTATTATTTAAATTGTATTTACAATTATTATTATTAGTGTCATATCAAATGGATTTCATTCTGACTCATGTAAATGTATGCAATATCTGATCATATATGCTAGCATGCTCACATTTACTAATTATCATTAGCTCTTCACAAAATTAGATTTTGGTAGCTATTTTGCCATGGATATATAAGTTTTTTTTTATTTTATTTTTGGCATGATGAAGGGGGTGGATGAAAAAAATCGGGATCATAAAAGTGATAGGTCTTGAGTCTTACACCAAATTTCAGTGAAATTAATTTAAAAGTGGTTAAAATATTTTATCAAAAGCCACAAATGTGAACCTGCTGTTAGAATAAGCAGAGGGACAAATCCTCTATTTATGTTAATTTTGTTCTCTAATAGTTACTTAAAAAAATAAACACTAATGTCACAATCTGGGGACCATGGACATGGGTACAACATTAATGTGAGGAGAGGCGGTGGACTAGTGGCAGAAACATGGACTATGGGCAGAGAAGGTCTCTGGTTCATCTCTGGTTCGACTCCACGGAGAAACAACAAAAAGACGAACCTGGACTGATCTGTCCAAAAATCCAAGAGGATTCTCCCTACCCTGTCTAGTGCCCCTGAGCAAGGCACCTTACTCCCCCAACATCTGCTCCACGGGCGCCGTACATGGTCGCTCACTGCTCTGTGTGTCCTGCAACAGATGGGTCAAAAGCAGAGGTTAAATTTCCCTACCTGCATGAGTTTGCCTGTGCATGTCTGTGCATGTGTTTGAGTCAAATAAATGCATCTTAATCTTAATCTTAACTGGCATATGATGAGATCCTCCAGACCGAAGTTCCAAAGACGAATGTTGATTTCCCCAGAGCCAATGTCGCTGAATCTAATTCAAGTGTTTTACAAAACAAAACATTGCTTGTTTTGTATGTGGACCTGGAACATAACAGGAACAGGAACAGGAACAATTAAATGACCCTTTTTAAACATTTAAAGGGCAAACCCTGGAAAACTTGTTAGTAAGCACTGAGTGGATTTGGTCTTTTTATGGCGTCTTGCATCATGGATCCCTGAGTGAGTGACTATGAATCTAATTTACCCCCTGATAAAAATTGAAAACTAATGAATACCACAACTTTGGTCTTGAATACTAATGTGGTCTCTATCGGTTCCCAAGGAAGGCAGCTGACGGATGGCACAGAATTCAGTGCCACCCATAGAATCTGAAAAAGAGCCAAGGGTCCTGAAAGGGAGTTGGGGGTAAAACTGCACTGTTTTGTTTTGTGAATGTCTGTGTTATTTGTGGCTATAGAGGCCAAGTCGCTCCTATTCTCATTCTAATTGGGAGGGCACCCTCCTATGTTTCTCCCATGGAAGCTTTTAGTTCCCAGAGTGAGGAGCAGAGCCTCCCAGCCTCACACTCAGACACAGACAGCCAGGATGGGATCCAGAGAGAGAGAGAAGAGAGAGAAGAGAGGGAGAGGGGTGGAGGGAGGGAGGAGTCTAGTTAAGGAGCTCTATCCCCTCACTGTGTCTGCTATGTGAGTGGTTGAGCGAGAGAGAGAGAGAGAGAGAGAGAGAGAGAGAGAGAGAGAGAGAGAGAGAGAGAGGGGGGGGGGGGGTATGTGAGGGGCTGAGGAGACTGAGCATGGATGGGGGACGGGAAACCGTGCGAGCTGAAGAGAAACAGTGAGCCTGTGTGCGCTCCAGAGTCAGCAGCAAGCGAAGGTGCACTAAGTCCACCGGCTCCCCGTCAACAAGACAGCGTGTGGGGCTGAGCCGACCACTGGCAACTCCGAAGAGTGACACAGACAGTGAGGAGGAGGAGAAGAGGAAGCAGAGGAAGAAGAAGAAGAGGAAGAAGAGGACAAGGAGGCAGAGGAGGACCGGAGACAGACTCCAAGCCCTCCACTGGTAAAAGGAGACATCACTTTGGGACTGTAGCATCCTTAAACCCCCTCGAACCCCCCCAAGCCACAACAGCACAGAGGGGCACTGTCTCATCTCGTGCATGTGTCTGTGCCTGCCAACTTCAATTTCACGCTCGCCCACAGTTTTGTGTAGGTTTTGCCCTCTCCACTCCCCAGTCATGATCCCGTGGGTCCTCCTGCTCCTGTGGATCTCCGGACACGGTGAGTTTTCCCACGTTCAAGTTGCTCATTCATCCCGTTCTGAACGTGCTGATCTGATTGCTGTGTGTGACATGTTGGCTGGGAAGTGCGTCTCTGGATCCATCTCTTGCCGTGATGTCTGTGCCTGTGCTACCATGCTACTTGTTTGTGATTTTCAAACTGTGTATAATATGGCTCTCTCGTGCGCTCTGTTATGTCTTTACGCAAAAGAGGGGAAAGTCAGTGTGGCTGTCCGGGTGTTAAATACTTCCTTTGTGGGCTTGATATTATTGTCACACACACGCACACACACTCACACACAGCCCTCTATCCCTATAGTCCAGTTCAGTCAAGCGTTCACTCCTGAGTCACATTGTTTTGAACTGACAACCCTTCCCTATTGAGTCTTAACTACGGGGGATCCGGTCTAGAGAAAAGCGGAGAAACAGCCTCAGACTCGTGAATAAAGTCTGGTATCTCTGGACCCGTGGACAGTATCGCCTGTTGTTATTTGTATTCCTTGACAGCCTGTTTGTGGACAGCGTGAGGATGGATTAGTTGTTTCCCCAGCTTGCCACCAGGTGGTTGTCTCTGGAAAACAATGGAAGTGATTAAAGTACAGGCTGAGCTGTCCCTCTGTGGTGTCTGTGTGATATACGGACGCGCACGGGGCTGAATCAGACAGTGGGTATTTGTCATTCCTGTTCCGAGGCAAGCCGCCTTGTTTCCGCTCTGAGGGTCAGGGTCAATGACACAGCCGCCACCTCCCCTTAAAGTTTGACCCTGTCAAACTGGACTACGTCCCAAGGAGGGCATCGAATGAATGAACATGCGGGTGTTTGTATCTTTGTGTGTGTGTGTTGTAGTTTCCCAGAGGGATTTGTAACCTTTTGTTGAGGAACAGCTCAGGAAAAAGGCAAAACCCAGCCTCCTCCAATTATAGATCTCGGTTTGTTCACACGTTGCGTGGAAATTGACAGCTCAAAGTCGGCATCACGCGGCAAAAACAGCGGCAACAAATGAGACTCGGTAAACAAGATCATTTTGTAAGGGGCTGAATTGAGCTGTTCCACATGTTGATTTATAGCCCATAACAAACCGGAAAAGAAAGGACGAAAAAAGAAACGCCACTCATCAAGTGTAACAATTTACTGTGATTAAATGTTCCTGCTGACTCATTTTTCCTGTGGAAACAGAGGGAAAATAATTATATCAAGACAGACCAATTTGCAACTGACGGGAGTGATAAAGCTTCTAATTCCCTCTCAGCATCTCCTGCACTTTAAAGAGTTGTAGATCTCTGCCAGGGACTCTGTGAGCGGCGCCTTCTGTTTTCTTTGCCGATGTGTGACCAGGGACAGTGACACAAGCAAATTGACCCAGAGAGTGGATAGGGCAGTGAAGGCTTCCTCTCTAGGTCATGACTTCTGTTGCCGGACAGTTACAGGACATCAGACTTGGTACTTAAGATGCTGTAACTCTTCCTGATGCCGCTGCTTCACTGTGTCACGTCCTCACTGGTGTCACTGTCAAGTATTCCTGTACCATCTGTGCTTATTGTGATGCTCAATCAGTCATTAGTTTCTTCTCCTCCTCTCTGCTTAACATCTGCTAAGCTTGTTTACAACTGTGTGTGTGTGCACGGTTCTCTAATCCCATTTCTTGCAGGTGTATAGCCTGAATAACATCCCAGTTAAAAAAAAAACATATTTGATTTATTGACATGCAGCACACTTTGTTTGGGACTTTTACTCAAACACATACCATCACAGGCTTTTCCCCAGTTCTGGGAGCAACTAACACCATATTTCAGATAGCACCAACGAAAACGATTGCAACGACTGGAATGAGATGAGATTGCTGTGCATTTCAGCACAGTGGGTTATTACCATAAAGTAAAGTACTACTTCCCCCTGCCAGGTAAACAGGGGATAACAACCCTCCTTCTCTATGCATGCCTCGAGGGAGAAAAAAGTGCTTCCCTGTAGCTTACTGTTGTTGTACAAATTTTGGCTCTGTTTATGTGCCGAGCCGGTGTCAGCAGAAAGCTGCGAAAAACACTCTAATTTTTATGAACAAGGGGACAGAGGGGAATTGTGGCCAAAGCAGTCGTATACTTAGACACAGCTGTCCTGCGAGAGAGCGCGAGGAAGAAAGAGAGCGTGAAAATGAGAGAATGAGCAAGAGGGAGAGAGGAGTCCGTCCATCCCCAATGTGCTGTAGCGCATGTAGGGCACCTTTTCTTTTGCTGTCACCTCTCCTGGCAGTGACAGATGATACGGCACCAGTCAGGAGAATTTTTGGAGACAGTCTCCGAGAACATATTCACCTCAGGCTAAACCCGAACAGGACCCGGTCCATCTTCTCACAGCGCCGCTTCGCCGTTTCCCCCACCTATCCAGTCGATACATCGTCCAACAGGGCTGGTGTTGGCTTGTGGGCTCATGATTTCAGTCCTCACCTTGCAGCGACACATCTCTCCCTCCCTGTCTCAGTAACAATCCCTCTTTTGCTCCCTGTCTTTTTCTGTTTTCTCTTTTTTGCCTTTTTGCTGTGAGAGGCAGTGTGATTGAGAACCCTAGCCTCTGTCGGGAAAAGGGTGAAATACGTGAGAGCATTATATTCCAATGGAGGAAGGGCAGCTTAAGAACAGTCTTCAGTGTTTCCCCCAGTAAATGTCTCAGTCAAGGTGGTAAGCATGTGGCGGTGCTGTTGGCGCGGTGCGTAGCGGCGCGGCGAAAATTTTTGGGGGTATTTTGCTCAAAGATGCCAGTACGCATGAATGAAATAAACAACTGTTTATTTCAATATAAATAAACAACAGTAGGTACAAATGTTGTGGAAAACATGCAGACACTACAAAATAATGTTTAAGCCGGTTTTTAAGAAAAATCAAGCTGCCTCGGAAGATGACAGTTTGTGATGTCGGATTCCGTTCAAATTAACCGCCTATTCATTGTGGACGGCAAGAAAAAAAAAGTTTTCGCGCATGCGCACCTGATTCTGTATGATTTAACATGTACGCAAATAAGCATCATTCTTTGTGCCTTTTTTACGTAAATGGTATGCCACATAAGCCTTTACGTTACATATCATTCATGGACCAATTAAAATCGAGATATTGCTAGACATTTACGCAGCTTAAGGCCAATGTATGCTACTCCGAGTCCGTTGCAGACTGACGGACGGACGGAGCGGACGGACCCTTTTTGATTTATAGTTCTACGAGCCTTTTTGTTGTGAAAACAATTCACCGCCAGAACAGTAGATGGCGCAACTGAAGTCGAGCTTAGAGAAGCCTACCTCATGAGGTATATAGAAGAAGTCCACGCTGGTTTATTTACGTCCTCCCGGCTCCTCACACACAGTGAACGATGGCAGCTAACAGAAAAAGGATGTTGATGACGCGACAGTTTTTGCTGAATAAAGTGACACCCAGCGGGTCATAATGCTTATGTTATCGTGTCTTAACGCAGCGGTTCCCCGGTCTTGTTTCCAAACTGCGTTGCTAATTCAACAGCTGCAACAGCTTGAAGCTACACGGAGGCAGCTAGCTTCCCCCCAGCTTCCACACACAGTCAGCAGGGACACCCGATACTAACTACTACCGTTAGTTAGTATCGATCTAAAGTGTTTGCTTCTAACCTGACGGTGTTTGAGAAAGAGTGTCATGAGCCGTGGGATTAAAGTCAGCGGGTTTTTGCGCTGTTCCCACCGCAGTTAGCATGGTGGTTAGCCCGCTAGCCACGTTATGAAAGTTCGTTATAACAGTATGTAACCGTACACACATGCCCTAACCAGCCACCGTCAGCCGGACAACGCCGCTGGCTTAACACACTTGTCACATTAATTATAGAGTCGTAGTTGTGATTTTGGTTTATTGTGATGTAGGGAATGGAACAGGAAGTTTCCATTCCGAAATGCTGGCGTTAGCGGACCAATCACAGCCAAGGCCTATCCGTGGGCTCTCCGCCATTTCGACGTGTAGTTAGAAAAAGGAGAGCTGCACGAAAAGCTCTCCGAGGAGCCGCGGAGAGGCACGGAGAGGGCGTTCCACGTTGGAGAAGGCGGTCCTATCTGTCCGTTATGCTGTAGTCCTACATAATGATGAATGCTGTCTTTTATTTTTAAGTTGAATAGAAGTAGTACCGGTAGTTTGAATCGGCGAAGGTTTGACTTGTTGCCTTACGTTTATTCTGCCCTCGGTGTGAGGGACGGGTCCGTTAAGTCGATGGATGCGATGTTTAATCATTTAGACCAAACTACAGTAGGCTACGGGCAAACCTGAAGTCACCGTCGTGACATTTCATATACGTCCCGTCTGTGAGTGTGAGTGAGTGAGTGAGTGAGAGAGAAAGAAAGAAAGAAAGAAAGGGAGGAACTTATTTGAAATCGGCCGTGCGTGCCTGTTTGTTGTTTATTGTTTTGAACAATATATAGGTTTAGAGAAATCTGGCTTTCAGAACTCAGTGCCTACCCACTCACTGACCTCACCGCACGTCACTGGCGGTAGATTGACAGGTGACTATGATAGACTATGCAACAATATATTCAACCACCAGATGTCGCCGTCTCAATTACACTCAAAAAACTTTATTGGCACGACTAATGTTGTAAACAGTATTACCTGAGTATTATCAATGCCATTTTTTTTTTTTTTTTTAACTTTTTTTTTTTTTTTTTTTTTTTTTCAATACATTGGTAGTCAAGGCGGGGCCCTAGTCTTGTTAAGGCGGCCGCCTTAACAAGATAGTGCTGGGGGAAACCCTGGTCTTATACTGGATGTGCCAGACTCAGAAGAAAATTTGCTAGAGAATAATCTCACATTGGCAATGTTAAGTGTAAGAGCTCAGTCCCTTTCTCTCTGCCTCTTTTCTTCTCTGCTTTTCTTTCTCTGAGTGACACCTTGTGAAATTAATACACAAACTGTCTGGGATGAAGTGTTTTTTTGTTTCACATTGTATGGATAATGATATTTTCCACTTGGGCTATCTTTGGCTCAAGGTTAGCCCACAAGGGGCAGTGCCGCTGCACAGGAATAAAATCCCAATCTTTTTAAAAATCTCCTCCCTCCACCCGTCGTTATCTCCTCCCCCCCATATAGCTCGTGTTGAAACTCTTGATTTTGCCACCCGGCCAGACTAATTTTTTTCTCAGTCCTGGAAAGCTCATCTTAGTACCCCCAGCAGCCATTATTTCATTTACTGCTGTCTATTAACAACTCTAAATCCGCTTTTCATGGGCGGCAGGCTTTGATACATATTTCTCAACCAAAGTATAATTAAATGTCTTTCCATGTCATGTTTGGATGTGTGGATTTTTATGGACGGCAAAATCATTCTCACTTCTCCAAAGGAAGGGGGGGAGAGAGAGAAAGAAAAAGAAATACAGCCCATTACATTGCACAACACTACTCAAACAGAAACTCCAATTTCCAGCCTCATTATTATGAATAGTTATTTGTAAGCAAGACTCCTATGTCTTATGCACGGATTATGACAACAATATTTCAGAGGAAATTAATTGATTTATTCCCATTCTATCTGGATGCAAAAAGCAATACAACATTTGTCTTGCATGTTGTCATACGCCATGCTGTTCTATTAGTAGCTGCCTCTATTCTGATGGAAATCTGGCAATTAATAGGCATACGGCATATTGACCTGTTCATGCGACTTTTCCAGTCGCTGTGCATTACTGCTGCATTGGGTAATGCCAACCTTGTCTGGATCATGTTATTCAAACACAGTGAGTGATGGATGATGTCATCGGCCCAGGATGGGGCCCAGTGGCATCCAGTTTGTTTTCTTGTTTGCATGTCCCATCAAGGCTAGCCAGTTTAAGTCACCTCAGCCGCTGTGACCCCTGCTCATTTCTGTGCCACGACAGATTAAACCCACTGTAATCCCTCTGAGCCGAGTGCCTGGCTGGATATTTATGGTAATAAGTAAACATATGAATAAATAATCTGAGAGGCTGCCGCTGGACAGCTGGAACGTGTAAGTCCCAATGTTTGTCAGTGCTTGTGAAATTAAAGAGAGATCATGCTTCTAAGAAAAATAAAAATCTGTTTTGGCAAAGACGCGCATTTGGTTGGTGCCCGAGAGAAAACAGTGAGTTTGGTTGTTGGCTTTACAAATGTTTGATTAATAAATATAGCAATCAATCACTAATTATAGAGATAACCATGATATGAGATTAGGTGTTTATGGTAAAACCTCAACGCTCATGGTTTATTTAGAAAGACTACACAAAATAAAGATGTACAATCTTCGTATACCTTCGTAGTCTGGATGAAAGCCTCGTTTTGAGTCTTTGAGGATACAGGTCAGCCAGGGAAAGCAGCATGATTAGTTTGGAGTCTTCTTGGAAACCCAGGCAATGATCTGCTTCCTCTCATGCAGTCAGTCTACAAAATCAAGCTGTTTACTGTTGGACTTCATTATGCATCCAGAAGACCCTCTCCCCAGCCCCAACAGTTTTCTTTAGCACAAACCAATCAGCCCCCCCACCTCCAGCCCCTCATCTCCTCTTGCTCTCTGAGACTCCGCTGTTGGATCTCATTCCTCGGGGATGAATTTATCCAGATTGGAGCACTCTGCAAAAGGGCATTATCCCGGATTACATGTCTGTTGGGCAGCGGTTAAGTTATTCAACCAGATGCTGTTGTGATCACTGGGTCACCTGTGATGGCAGGGTTAGCAGCTGCAATTCTTCATTCAACTCTTTATTGTCGCATTTCCATCCCCCTGAGACGTTATCTTTGAACGACACAACAGAGACAGTCGTAGGTGGACAATTTAAATGAAACTGCGCAGGAATGCTGTTAAATGTGTGAGCATGTGGACGCCCTCACTAACCCCAGTCAGGATTTTATTTGGTGACGGATTAAAAGGATGGATTAATGGCCTCTAAATTGCAGTTTAATGCACAGGAAACAACAGGCTGAAGCAACTAAGGGCTGCCCCATAGGGCTGTGTGTGTTCAGTTGTGCGGGTGTTTTAAGTAGAGAAGTTGTTGATCACACTGTGTTATTTTTCCTGGGAGAGGACAAAGTATAGCCACAGCTGGGATGAAAGAAAAATGGTGATGTTTTTTTCACCCTGACTGTGTCTTTTCTCTGCAAATCTTGTCTCTACCAAGGCGAGATTCTGATTGATAGGATTCTTTTAACTTACTGCTGGGTTCTGTCATTGCTTGTACAACACAGGTGCTCTACAAGGTGGGTTCAGACATTGTAGCTGCAAGAGAAGTTTGTTCCTTTCTTGTCAAATCCCCACTTTGCAAGTCGGAGGCATTAATAGGCCTTTTGTTCAAAACAGTCACACTGAGGAAATGTTTAACTTGTATGTTCATTGTGCCTCACATTCAGCCTTAACATATCCTAACCCCTTTTTAAAAAAACTGAATGAGAGCTCTCACCACAGGGATGAGGGAGCTGAATTTTTCATACATGTTTAACTGTTCCAGGAGGTATGCTGCAGGGGAGCATTGAGTTGAGAAGGAGGCGCATGCACACTCCTGTGTTAATTTTGGCAGCTATTTTTGATTTAGTCTTAGTCTTAGTTTTTTGACGAAAATGCTAATTAGTTTTAGTCACATTTAGTCATTTTTATCCTTCTTAGTTTTAGTCTAGTTTTAGTCGACGAAAACTAATTCCTTTTTAGTCTAGTTTTAGTCGACGAAAACTAATTACATTTTAGTCTAGTTTTAATCACATTTAATAGCCACATTAAACTCCTTTTCTATAAAAACATATAGCTGCAGCCTAATAGCTTAAAAATATAAATTTAGTTTTAAATGTGAAAACAAAAAGGGAGAGCAGGTCAGACTGCAGGCGGACACAGATACTGAAGCTTGGTAGAAACCAACTGCAGCTTTTGCTCTGATCAAGAAGCTGCTGCGCTGATCTATGTGGCCCACTATTGCTTGAAACGTTTGTGATTAAACCAGGCAGCCAATGCATCCACATGATTGTGAAAGGCTGTGTTAGCAAAGAGGCGAGAAGATGTATGTGGCTCTTCCGCAGAGGAGGCACTTGAGGAATTGGGTTGCTGATCTGATAACGACTTCCTAGTGTTCGGCGGTAAGTTTCTGGCACAGCTCAATACTACACCTGGATGAACTCACCCTCCTCTCCCCCTGTTTTGTTCCTTCTTCATCCTTCTCTGTCCCCGTTTCTCCCTGTCCCAACACTGTCATGCCAATGATTCATCACAATATTTTTTCGTGCTGCACACTTCAAATACATCCTGTATGTGTGGCGTCTGCGCATTTGTGTCTCTGTCAGGACAATTACGGCTTTAAGCAATGAATGGCAATATAAATGCAAATCATCCTTTCAACTTTTGAAAGCAGAATCTGGACAGGAAAGACTCTCCTCACCTGTGGATGAGTGTGGATCTGTCTGTACCATAACAGCTGTGGTGTATGTTTTCAAAACAAGAATGGCCATAGATAGCGTGTATGATACTTCCATTTGCAAGCAAACCGTGATGCTGCTGTCGGTGTCTGGACTCCAGCATACTAAATTCCCCTCTTAAGAAACAGTTGCAAAACTGGGACTGTAGTGATGTGCCTCCTGCATTACCCCCTTTCTTGTATGTGTATTTGCATTGTAATAAACACGTCACATTTTGCTCAGCAGTGCTCAATGGATATTGTGGCATTCTCAAATTTGAATGTGCCAGGACCTCTTTCATTGTAGGGCCTTCAAGGGGCATTATCCACTGTAACAAAAGTTTGCTGACGCAATTTGACTTACAATCAACAAGAGAAATGAAACTTCTGATGAAACTCAGAGCAGGGACCCTAATAACCATGTCTTTGTAAACCCACAGCCATAACAATTTGCAGCAGACACTTGTTAGCCACAAAGTAGAGGCCAAATTATGTCCAGCCATATCCTGAACCCGCACCTGTCTCAGGATGGTTGTAAATCTGTCTCAACAGGAAGGGGGTGGGGGGACCCATCTGCAAGAGCAAATAAACATGAGCTTGCTGATTGGTCTGATTTCCTGGCTGCTAAAAGGAAGGGCTCGATAGCCTCTATTTTAATTAACAGATAGGAAAACAGTTCTCTCTATGGTCCCAGACACCAGTGGAGAGAGGCATGGCTTTTGAACGACTATTTGATTTGGCCCTGATACCAAAAGATGTTTTATTCAGCAAAGCACATCAAACACAGTAGCAGCGCAAACTGGCAGGAGATCCAAGCCAAAACTTTTGAAACCTACCAAGGGACGAATGTGCAGCTTTGTGAATGAAAAAAATGTATAATGCTGCCACCCTCCCCAAACACTCCCATATACTATGTAGATGTGATTTCTTTTTTTTCTGTTTTCACCAGATGCCAAATGAGGCTTTGGGCCACCTGCCTCTCCCACTAAGACAATTGAGCAATTGGTGGAAAAAAGGGCCATTCACTAGTGAAGATTGCAGTGTTAGCATACTAGCCAGAAACAGCCCTGCATACCATCCATCCCCCACAAAAACCTCTTTCAGGACCACTAATGATGGCACTGTGCCAACTCCTTTGGTTCCTATTTGTATGTTTGTTGAGGGAGATGCGGGCGTAGTTGACCCCGGCCTAAGGAAACCTGTGACACGGTGCTTGGTTTGCATGTTGATAGAAAATCCTTCTCTTTGTCTCCAGACTAATTTAGTGACAGGCCGGTGGCTCTGTGTTGTTTACGAGGCAAAGCTTCATCTGGTTGAGCCATTTTACAGAAAGACATCAACTGAACCCACATGCATGCACGCACCAAAACACACACATAGACATACATTTCATGCCCTAACTTGCATTACCAAAGCACAATAACGGGTAAGAAACCCTGGAGTATGTAAGCACTAGGGGCTAAACAGTCTTACTGGGCTTTATAACATGCTTAGAGTATGGGTTTGTATTGATCCTCAAACATTAATATATCCTCATATAAGAACATAATTGTATTGATTGTAAGCCTGTGCTTCTGATGTTTCTTTAATATGGTTCTGCTGGGATTCACTCTGCCCACTTTAATACACAGCCTATTTTTAAACGCAATAATAATGTGGAGTTACAGGCAGTTCAAGTTACTCCCTATATTTATTTCACTGTTGTGGGCTTCTGTCACACAGCACCTTTCAGTGCCTTTGTGCCTCTTGCATCATGAGTCCTGTCTTCATCAGCTCGGCTTCGCAAATCGATGTCGAAAACCTGACAGAGTAAACAAAGTGTATTAATGTATAATTAATATTTTTTAGTGGCCACTCCAATATTCACTTTGCTGATTTGGAGGTTGAAGAGCTCTTGTCGCGCTCTCTGATTTTTATTTTGCTTCATCAAGTGCAGTTTAATATGTTTGAGGCTAGTCTGGGCATTAAAAAAATGCTAATGCACATTGGGGAGTTTAAATTATTTGCCATCCTTTCATATCCGTTGGCAGGGGTTTCAATCTGCCTGGCGTCCTGGGGGAATTCACAGTGGCCATTGCTCAATCCCTGGGGGACATTAGAGCAAATCACAAAAGAGCAGAGAAGTCATTCCACTTTCCCACTTTCCTTTGGCCACTGCCCAATGCAAAATGGCAGGAGGACTGGTTCGCAAAACTGGGCAGGGCAAACCCCTCACCTCCCTCCGTCTCTAACCTTTTAAACCTGATTTAATCAAATCAAAATACCACAGTGCAGACCCATTTGAGACAACCTGAAGACAAACAGTTGAAGAGGAAGGCCTTGGGTAAACCAAGGGCAAGGCCATCCATTACTTCCTGGGCAACGAAGAGCACAGGGACACAGAAAATGCCTGCGGTGCACGATGATGAACAGACTCCGCATCGGAGATTGGATTAGAGAGAGCCCTAAAAGCCATGCCCAGTTTATTGAAACCTTATCTAAAGCGATAATGTTACTAGAGAAAGGGGCCATGTAATGACAGATGAGTTGACAGCGCCCTGTGAAGAATGAACATCGGGTGAGAATGGGTATGGTGCATAGGCAGGTCCACCATGGTCAACTCATCTTCTTTTAAGAGTGGGAAGTAGGACCAGTTAATGGACCATTCATTTTTGGAGCCCTGGTTACCCTACAGTGTCATCATCACAGGTATATCTAGTGTAGAGAAGCTCAGTGCTTAGATTTGCTGCAATTTAGGTCCCATTTGATCACTGATAACCATGAGGCATTTTGGGGAAAATGCCAGCGGCGTTATTTTCTAGATTTCTAGTCTCCCTAAAGGAACTTATCTCTGCTGAGGTTCGATATGTGATATATGAAATCTATATTTGATCATGCTTTGTTTATATGTAAAATTATTTTTCTAATGGATGTGTGGACTGCAATGTTCGCTACTGAAGCATGGGACAAATATATAGAGAGAAAAAACACGAAAACATACTCTGCATCTCAAGGATTTGATGGAGTTGCTTTGGAAGCGCAAAGTAGCATTTATGTAAAATCCTGCTCTGGGTTTTTCTGGGATGACGAGAGGATTTTCTTGCTGCTGAAGGCACTGTTATTTAATAGCCGAGAGCTGATGGTAATGACAACACAATGCCTTCCAAGGTAAACACAAATATCTAGTTCTTTGTAAACGAAGTGAGGGGGAATAGAGAACAACAAAGAAATAAAAAAGAAAGAGAGAAATATCAAAAGGACGAGCATTGTTGTCACAAATTAAAAGATATCTGCGTCTTGCAGCCCTAATCCGTAATGCCAGTGTGTTTGTTGTCTGAGTAGAGTATTTGTGCCTGTGCGCGAACAAGCACAAATGTGATTATTCCCCGCTTTCGTTGTATGCTAATTTTATTACTTCACATTGTATGCCTATCTTCCTCTTAACAGCATTGGTTCAACCTACCACTCACTGTTTTTTCAAAGGACTCTGCTGTTTGTTTTTCGACAGGGGTAGTACTATAACAGCAGAGATTTGTATTATAATAAAAAAAAAATACCCCACTGTGACTTTTAGCTTATATTTCTTGATGGAAGAAGTTAATGCCTCTGTCCCAAAACTGTGTGACACGGGCACAGCAGGGCATTAAAAATTCAGAAGGGCATCTAAAGATGATGGCAGCACAGTGGGATTTTCAAAGGTGTCACCAATCCCCTCATCACCTTCAGCGCCTGGCCCCTAAATTTTCCCCAGGTTACAGGCGTTAATTATTAACAAGGCTTTCATTAAAAGATGCAATTTGCTCAGACCCAGCTGTACACACTCCAACGTGGCCTCATTTGAAACATCTATCTCATAAATTTATGTTGAATCTCCTGTAGCCCTATGACTCTTCTCCACATGGGTGTGCTCCACATTGACAGTAGACTCCAAGCCATTAACTCTCCACTCAGTCTTCATCTGCAAGCGCCCTGTAATGGCTTAATGCTTCATATTTCTTTTTATGACATTGCATCGCATGTCATATACAATAATAAGTTTAATGGATTACTTTAATATATGATTGTATGGACGAATAAAGCAAAAATAGCTATTAGTAAGTTTTACGAGTGTTGAAACCACTTTACAAACTTAAAAGCAATGATATATCGTTTCTGCAGCAAGGACAATTCTTAGAAAGAGAGTGTTGTTGTTTACTCCAAAGCCGACATCTTTTGGCTCCTCCGTCAGCTCTGATCCTTTTGATCAGCACCTCCATATTGGATATAAAATGGCGAATGAACATATCTAGAATTCAAGTGACTTTCAGAGTACTGTGAGTCTTTGAAGGCTGCCAAACAAGCGACTTTCATCTCCAAAAACCAGCAGCCACCTTGTACTAAAGGAGAACAGGACAGAATGAGAGATAAAGGCAGCATTCAAAGCTTGGAAATGGAGAAAAAAAAGAAAGTGAAGATTGTGTGGTTCTCTTTGTGATCGCATTTCCTCGAAGGCCTCCTGCAAGGGAAAGGACATGTACCTCCCACAGCGCGTATAGCTGGGCATCTGTCAAACTTTGAAATTGCATGAAAACAAAAAAGAGCAAATCTTGATTCCATTTAGCAGAATATTGATTTTCTGAAAACTCATGCCAATTCTTTCGATCCTTGCAGAGGTGACAAATTAAAATGTATAGTCACTTACATTAGGCCTTGCAGGTTAAGCCTCCTTCATAAGTCTGCGTAGGTGTCCCTGCAATCTTACCGCAAATACAATATGGTGTTGTTCAATTGACCTTCTGTCAGTGGTTATCATGGTTTTAAAATTAAAGTGTTCTCGGGATGTACAACATGCATCAAGGTAATTTGAACGACAAAGTACCTGACCATGAGAATGGGGATAACAGAACAGGGAGTGAATCCAAAAAAAGGGCCATTGAAAAAAATGTCTGAATGAGAAAGTTCTATTATGCAGCCGACCACAATGGCAAGAAAAAAAAGGAAAGAACAAGGGACCTAATACTTCCACAATCAGTTATCCCTGAATTAATGATGCAACAGAAGCAGGGGTGCACACCCACTGAGACATGAACCAGATTTCAACCCAGAGCTCCCTGTCGGTGAGGGCCGGCATCTCTCTGACAGGACATTTGGTCCCTTAGCATGGCCACCAGGGGGCCGATGTCGCCGCCTTAATTGTAATGTTTCCTTCTTACTCCCTGTAAAAAAAAAGAAGAAAAAACTAGGGCAGCTCTCCATAAAAGGAGAAGAGGAAAGGGGGGAGCGGGGGGGGGGTGTAGATATTTGCTGGGCTGTGTCGGCATGCCACATCATTTAAGCTGACAGCTCAAATAAATTAGAGCAACAGATCACTGTGAACAAACAAAGCTTAATGGAAATAAAGTGAGAATTATCAGCCAAGAAACAAAAGGAAAAGACTGAAATTAGTGCATTGGATGAAAGAATGTCAGGCCCACATAACACAGGCATTAAATGGGCAAATTGTCACTTCTGAGATAGGAAATGATTGGTACTAATCATTGTCTCTGTTGAAAATGGAGAATAATGAGAGAATCCCTGAGCAAAACAAACACATGTCTTTTATCTGACTCCGAAAAATATTTCCCCTCTGTTTGCTTTTCTCCTTTTTCTCCTTGTTTTGCCTTCCAGAAAAAAAAGGGAAAAAAAACTCTGCAGATTGTTCTGCTCTATCGGACCCCGGCTCCATCAATTCAGCCAGGCCAGAGAAAGCCTCGAAGCCAGTGTTGTTAAAGTGCTTAGGCATGTGGAAGAGAATGAGGAAAGATGGGAGGAGGTGAAATGGTATGTCAGGGCAAACATTTGTCAGGTACTATCAGTATGAGAGCCCACCACAGAGAGACCTTTGGAGGAAAACACAGGTCAGAGTGGGTCCAAATGGACCACTCCAAATTTGTGGCTTGGTGATGTGACTGCAGGAGCACAGTAAACATTGATAGACCTAATTTGAAAGAATGAAAGCTCCCACCTTGGTGAAGTGAACACACCCTGATTGTAGGACATGACAGGAATCAGTCTGTGTATTCTCCATTTGGTAGAAAACAGTTGTAGCTAAATTGGAATCGTTGAAGGTGACAAATAATTTGATGAATGCAGAGTTTAGGTCAATCACAAGGTTAATTTAACTTTATGTTTTCATTCTGCCAGCTATGTCTGTCAGAATGTCATTGTATATCTGCACGTCCTTTGTTTCCAGTCAGTGATTCAATGTCAGAATGGCCTGTTACTTGACATAAAGGCATCCTTATATTAAAGTTTGTTATCTCTGCACAGGAAGTTACATTTTTGCCAAAATTTGTTTGTCTATCTGTCAGTTAGCAGGTTGACGTAACTCAGATCAGGGGGCAGATCACTTTGCAACAATTCCATTGATTTCTGAGAGAATAATTTAAAGATCTTGATAAAAACAGAAATAATGATATTTTGGGAATTGATATTTACAGTATGAGTGTGTCATTTTGGGCAGATCCAAATAAAAATAAATGTGGATCTATGGAATTTAAATGTTTAAACTCATCACATTCATATTTTATGGTACATATTTTTTATTTCAAATTATTTTCAAAAAAGCTATCATATTCCTTAAAAAATGCGCTTTCTGTCTAAATTTAATCCAGCCAGTGAAGAAGATAGACAAAGTAGTGAGTTTTTTTTGGGCTTTCAAGATTATAAAACCCTGTTTTGAGTCCCAGATTGAGTGGAGTGTTTGACGAATTGGGTTGGTTTGATGAATTGAACAGTGAAGCCTCTCAGCCCTGTGGGGACTTCCTTAACCACAGGCTGAAGTTTACTTTAGCCCACTTTCTTAGCCAGAACGCACTGGACCTGCCGACACCACGGACGTACAATCCCATTGCTTTTATAATGAGCTCTGAAAAAGGACTCAAGACGTCAGAAACCACAAGACTCAGGTGAAATCTAATTGAGGATGTCACTCAATAACAAAAATTAAATGATGCGTGGAACTGCTACCTCCTTATGCATGGGAGTTGTTTGAGTAAGCACTTAAAATGAAACGAGGAAGGTATCTAGGGGAGTGAGGTGTGAGACATAATATGTGTGACGAGGGGATCCTGCATTTTAGCCATATCCTCTGTGTATTTATGTCTTTGCAAATTCTTGTGTTTGTGTGTGTTCCTGTGTACCTGTGTGCATCCGCGTAGTATTGTGTGTGGCATTTACCCCACCACCCCTTTGTGCTTAGTCGTGGTGCGTACGCATGTGTGTGAGTGTGAAGAGACCATGGAGGGCCGTAGAACAGAGAGCTCTGCATTTCAAAAGGTGCCAGAATGAGTTTGTCACAGAGAGCGTATACTTGAGGAGAAAGGGGACTGTAGAGAGAGAGAGACTTTCCCCAGGCCCCCAGAGTCTGTCAGACTGATTAAGTCACACGGCTGGAGTGAGAGTCGGGAAACTGAACAGGAGCATGCTAGGGGAGCAGGGGTTTGACAGCAGAGAAATAAAAAAATAAATAGCAACATGTAAGTATTAACATGACTACATGTCACATGTGCACTTACTTCTACCTGACCCTAGAGACTCACGCTAGGACACAGTGCACCAGCCTGCATCCCATCATTCCAACCCGCAGCTTCCTCGCCCTCGGGCGACATAAAGCAGGTCAGGGGCATCTTAAAGTTCACAAAATGCAACATGACAGGACATCTCTAACATATGCCGGTGTGACAGTGAAGAAAATAGATGACTGATGGCAGACTGCAGTGTCTTAGGGGGGTAGAGGGAAAACAGTATATAAGAAATATTATACTTATTCCTGAAACCTGAACACATACAAAATATCAGTCCACTAGCAGGCCTGGCCGGACTTTCACTGTTGCTGTATGTGGCAAAAATGCCAAGGACTTTCGAACCCTCTAGAAAGAATGGCAGACTTCTGTGCCACGTGGCCCTTTAATCACCAGACTGAAAGATGGATTCTGGCTCTTTGTGTAGATATATATATACCTCTGTTTGCACCGCTGAAGAGTGCTGCCGACGTGTTGGTGTAGGAGAAGGGCAGCATCATTAACAATACTGAAGGCTACGACATTTTGGCACAGAGTGCAAATTAGATAAGAGATGGAGGATCTCTTCCAGTTATGCCCTGGGTAAAGCCAGGTACAGAGCTGATATTCTTCACTAGTTGGAAATGTAAAAAAGGCAAACCATGTTAACTTTGTCCTCCCACAACTGGCCACCCCCACACCGAAATTAACATCGCTCGCCCTCTGCTCCACAGCCTCTGCTATGCCAAAGCATAATCTATAGCACCTCTAGCATCAAATGCTAATTGCTCGGTATTCGAAGGGAGAAAAGAGTCTTTAGCGAGAGACTGAGTTCAGCACAGCACCGCACCGCAATGCCTCCAAGCTAATTTCTTTTCTATCTCGCAGAGAGCTCGAACAGTGTAGTGCTGAGTGAAAACGTGCTCTCTCCACATCATAATGCAAATTCAAACCTGCGCTTCACTTCAAGAATAATTACTGTGGCAGAGCAACACGGCATGGTTAATAGATTCAAAGTATTCAGTCAAACAAGAAACGAGAAAACTACCTTTGTGGGGAAATGTAGCTGTTCCCTGTGTCCAAAATCAACATGTACTAAACAACACTTTGGTCTTTGCACAGATTTTTATTTTTTCAGACACCAACCTGGTTCCGCTGCATTTCTTTCAAAGGGGAATTGAAACAAATAGACTTCTACTGAGAGACGCTGCAGGAAGTACATACCCCCCACCCCCCCTTACACATGGTGCAAACAATGGAGGCAGTGTGCGTCTCTGATCAAGGACACATCGTGTTGATGACAATGAGAAATCTTCAGGCTGTCCCGAGAGTGTTGTAACCCTGCCTTCAAAGTACTGAAGCTTTCTTCCTTGTGTTGACTGAATCTTTTCATTTGTCAAGATGAGTCGGCAGCACCAATAGAGCATCACAGACCAAAATGTCCTGATTATAATCAATGGCATTTTGATCCATTGTGTGACGCAAAAACACAAAAGCATAAAGTTTTTTTTTTTTTATTTATGAATTAGTCTTATATGTTTTTTGAATCAGAATGTTTCCCTTAAGGAAAAACGTGTTCACTGAGTCTCTAGGGTGTCACTTTGAATATTTCAGTAAGTGTATGCGTGGGTGTGTTTTTGGAGTTAATATGAGAAGCCACTTTCTCTCTCTGGCTTTCTTAGGGCCACCCACATGCCACTTCTTCTGCCCCTTGTCTGAGCCGTATCAGCAAGACAGGCATAAAGAGCAATTCTCTATGACTAGGACTGACCCCAGCACTGTGTCTGTGTCAAGGGACGATCCAGTGGCACCAGCTGGGTCCCTCTGCCACTTGCAATACATACTTGAATACCAGTGTAAAACTACAGACATCGCACTGGGCTCATACTGACACAGACTTGAAGACCACTGTGTTAGCTCTCTGGGCTATCAGAGATGGTGAGCGTAATTGTACTCAAGTTAAAGTGCTGTTAATAAAATTACTTAAAAATGTACTGAAATAAAAGTTGAAACTTAATGTTACTGTGTTCCATTACTAAACAGGAGAATGGGAGGGATAAAGACATTAAGAAACACTAAAGTAATGGAAAAGGGGGAGATGTTCAAACAACATACACATCAGCAACAATTGGTCATTTGTAGTACAGACCTAATTTTTTTTTCATCTAGATCCATTAATTAGGACAAAGGTGAAAATGTTGAAAAACATGGATCCACCCCCTGATCCCGATCTTTACGAAAATGAAACATTCTTCTCTGACCCATATCTCATCCTTCCACCAATGTACATGGAGATCTTCTTTTCTTTTTTTTTTTTTGTATTTGTAATTTTGCTTATAGACCAACAAACAAGCCAACAACTTAAGGAAGGGGGGTAAAAAAAAGAGCCTCCTTCCAATATCTGGTCCCACTGTGCTGACTGAGCTGGGCAGCCACAACTGGGCTCATCAAAAAGAGCAGAGTGGAGGTGCACACCTCACTGACGGTGGAAGTGAACACAGAAGTCACAGCTGAATGATCAACCATCAGTATTCTAGCATCTATAGGGTTTAGCCAGACCCTGCTGTTGGTCACGCAACATTGCTGGTGTGATTAATTTGAGACGCTTGACGTGATTACCCGGGTGGTGCATCAAATCGGGAAGTTTCTTCTTCTCTGCTGCTGCTGCTGCCGCTGCTGCTGCTGACCTGGCTATTCTCGTTTCGTGTCGTTCTTCATCATGTAACTTTTGTCTTTTATAAATAACATTTTCGAGATTCAGTAAAAGTTAAGTAAAATACTAAAGTTCCAAATACTTAATCCTGAAATAACTGATTTAAAAAAAAGTACAAGTTCGCAAATATCGCTTTACAACAGAAGCAAGAGTAAAACATATTACTGTCACTTCCATTCATCAGAATCAGAATTTTAATATATAATCCTAATTTAAAATATGTTTTTAAGATACATTTACAATTAAACAAATCTTCATATTTTGAAGTAGAATGGTAATATGCAGCCCGAAAACCCTCAGACTGTATATTTACACATTCGGTCTCCCTGTCACCTGGTCAATAAAACAATGTAACACAACAGTGTAATGAAAAGAATATTCCCACTGAGCCAGACACCGAGCCACAGAGCCAGCTCAGACTCTTTAATCCAGGCACCCATTTTCCTTTCGTGTTTCCTTGCAGAGTGCTCTGAACCTGCTGCGAAATTGAATTTTCCACCTCTGTGTGAACGCGAACCAGCCAAGCACTGCATTGTCAGAGTACTCAATTAGCTCCCAAGGCAGAAGCCAAAATGTTTTCCAACAGCAAATGTATTCTTCACAGGGCAAGCTCTCATTAGCATGATGCTTCTATTCCTATAGCACGGAGATAGAGTGCCTTACCGAGGTAGAAAACAAAACCGACAAAAAAACGCCCTGAGATTTGAAATCAGTGTCCCTCCATGCCATAACATATCATACTTTGGGTGAGAATAGCCCTCAGCGAAGCAAAATGTTGACCTCCGCTTAAAGTGTCTCATTAGCATCAGAAAATTCTCTTCCTGGTGTGTGTAGCACCTAGCAGACATATTCTGTGAGTCTCTTCCTTCTCTTCCAACGCTCAGATTTGTTTCTGTATTCCCATGAAGCACCTAGCTCTCCTTTGAGTCTCTTATGACTCATGAAAACAGATGTTGAAATGTTCTTGTCCTATTTTTCACATTGGAATAAAGCGGGGCATTGTAATAAGAAAGTCCTGTAATAAATCCAGGGAAACAGAAGACATTTGAGATTTTATGACCATGTTGACAGGAAGTTGTTGTAAGTTTGCGTGAATGAATCACGTTGTTTACCGAATGCGCTGACATTGAAACAGTTGGCTGGAGCATTAGGAGGAATCTGCATTGTAGCTAAACTATTGTCTGATGGAGTGACATTGAAGTCGCACAGCTTTACAAACTTTTCTCCGGCTGAATGGTTGAAAGGAGGCAAAGGAAAAGAACATAAAGACAGAAGCATTTCTCAAACAACTGGAGACACTTGGTAACTTGGCAACTGCTCCTACTTGAAACCCACACTTTCACTTTTGTATGACTGAAGTTGCATTGTGGCAGTATAGCACAGAGGATGTAGCACAGGCGGCCATACTGTCGGGGGGGTTATAATCTTGCCCCTTGGTGCCCTACAGTATCCGCGCACCCTCATTATCGAGATGCCACTGACTCCAAATTTAGAGCTCCAGTGTTTGTCGCTTGCCCTGAGCCGTGTATATCAGGCCCGGCACACACACACACGCACACACACACACCTGGGACAGCTCCCATCACATGGGCCACGGATATCAAATTGGATGTGGAGGGTTTTTGTTAATGGTTTGAGACTCACTTAAACCCCATGCTGCTGTAAATTGTTCCAACAGTCTTTTTCACAGTGGGCCCTGTCACGAGATTGGGCAGAGTTCAACAGTGAGACAAGGTGTCACTCTGCCGAAGCAGCTTAATGTGCAACACAAAAGACAGGTGACATGGGTAATTCTTTCCTCTTGTTTGCTAATTTTCCGTTTTTAATTATTTGTCACTGAAAATTTGAACATAATTATATGGATTTGGTTTTCTCCAAATGTATTTCAAGTGAATCTATTAATGAACCTGCTAGTGGTTATAAATTGTGTGTTCTAGTTTTCCTACGCATGCTGTATGATAGCTGGTGAAATTATCTAATTAGCCTACCGTGAAGACTGAAATAGACAGGAGAAAAAGCAAAACATAATGAGTTAAATTGATTTAAAATCCTGTAGCTATTCAATTTGAAGCTGGAATAATTAAAATGCACAAAGTGTAAAAGTGATTAATTAAAAAAAACATGACCGCTGTGTTCTTTTATATCCACCAAAGGCTAAAATGTAACTACCTAGACACAGGTGTGCATGTGGTTGTGTTTGTCGACATGTCTTTCAAAGTGGAATTTTGTGTTAAAGCGTCGGAGTTAACCTTCCCTGGGCTTTTAATGGAGCACTCAGATTAGTGCGCCCTCCATAAGGCAGGGACAGCACCGGGATTAACCTTGTTTTAAATGTGCCATGTGAGAAAGATTGGTTGACCTAACTGACCTACGCTTTGGACAAACCATTGCACTTGATAAAAACTGGCTGTTAATGGACTCCACAGTGCCAAGAAACACTCCGACGACATATGCTCATGTTTGAGATTAATATTGTTTGCCTTCCAACACTCACTACTTGCTATAACTTCAAATTAATTTCCCTCTTTGGCAAGTCGCTTTGGCCCCTGTCCCTTGGCAGACCTCTGAAGCAGACTCTTTTTTTATTTTCCATTGCTCAGAATGACTGAGCTAATTGTGTGATTTTCTTTGATCTCACCTGCCTTAATGGTATAAATCTCTATAGCCGTGTGTCACCAGTTTGTGCAACGCTTGTGTCAAGTCTTTTCTCTCATAGCTATTTTGAAACCTAGCGTTGGAGGTACAAACAAACCCACAAAGACAAGACAAGTCTATCTCTGTCGTCTAAGCGAGACGCTTGCACATCAGACGTTTCATAATGTTGGTACAAGTGATGACGTACGTTCCAAAGACAGCCCTTATCAGGTCAGGAGAGGAACAGAGGCACTGCAGGAACAGGGGAAGGGGAACCTTTAATCCTCCCCATTAACAGAGTTCATTGCCTGGGATTGGGGCAGTTGGATTCACTGCAGATGAGCTGCACTTCCTGAGAAAATGAAACAGGATGATGGAGATCAGTGACAATACCGACTGGATAATCACGCCCAAATCATAGCCATCTGCTCTCAATATCCTGCCCGATCTACACGCACTGCCGGCAATCCGTCCTCACCAAATCCCTAAATCCCGACAATCTGTAGCACTCAGTTTAAGACTTCTGTTAATCCACCTAGCAAACCAACATTGCAGGTCAGGAAGGTACAAGATCCCCCCTGGACCCTTCTTCCCTCTAGAAACGCTGGCACTTTTATACTCCATAACACTGATCCTTTGCAGTTTGACGGGTTCATCTTAAAGTGAGCAGCTCTAACTTTATTTTTATGTGGTAATGTCTACACTGATTCATGAAGTGCGGGAAGCCAAATACATATACAGTTTAGTTTTAGTCTTGAGCATCTATTTAGTTGAAAAACAACCAGGATTATCAGGAGATGCCGTGACAGAGAGCTTGATGTGGGTTTCAAATGTTTTGCTTTAAGAAAAGATGTTTTTTGGATGATGTGAGTCCACTAGCAGGCCATGATTCAAAGACATATTGCTACCACAGAGGCAGAAACAACACAATCTACTCTTTACAACAGTAACAGTACAACTATTTCAGCCAGTGTATGTGTTGCTTGTGCACTATTGGCAACAAAAGGTCTCAGCCTTGTGGCTAAAGGGCAATTTCAAGGAACAGAAATACCAATTGGTTCACTGTTGTGTTTGATAGGTTGAGGTATCTTGATGAATGAAATGTACCTTGACTTTTCCTGATGAATCCACTTGGCTGCAAACCTCTACAGCTTTACAGATTATTGCCTGGAATCACACTGTTTGTGATTGGTGTGAAGCCAAAGGAGTCAGCCACCAATATTTTTTCTCTTGGAGTAACAATACAGATTATTGTATAAGCAAACAATGGAAACATAACCTTGAAACACCCATAATGGTTACAGGACAGAACAAAATTAGGAAATAATGCATTTTTGTGTGATCTCTGAAATATAATAGTTGTCTATGCCAGCCTTTCGTATGATGATTTTGTTAATGCTTCTGCTGCTATCTGTTAAATTGTAAATCTCTGCTCATGAAACAATAGGCTGACCGCAGCATTCTGTAGCGTTATTTCTCCTCCTGGGGTCATGTGAAGGTATTTCTGGGCATATACATGCCACGGCAAGGGAATGATTTCCTCATCCACACTCAATATAATATCCTTCAAGGGAATATTGAAGAGCAGCGAAAATGAGCTTCTCTGACATCGCTTATATTGTCACTTTCAGAATGGGATAAGTAAACTTTGTTCATCATGACATACACAAACTTGTGAATGTTGTATTTTGGTGAATCGGAAAGATGGTCGGAAATGTTGATGGTTTTCACACGTGGCCTGCGATCAGCTTCACATTTATCAACCAGTTTGACTCCAAATTGAGGGTCATTACCTCGTAAAGGCTTTTAAAAATCTATTCCAGTCAAGTTCAATAGTAACTGCTTTCAAATTCCCACTATCAATTGCCTCGGTTTTTACAAAAACATTAATAAAAAAGGGGCTTTAGTTCCTAATCTCATGGTTACACACAAAACAAGAGATGTATCCTCATTCTCGACTCTGAGTTCTGAGCTGGTGAATTCTCAATGTGCATCCAAAACTTCTTCTCTGTCTTTTGGGATCTGTGAATCATTTACATTGAAAAAGAGTTGTGTACTTCATTTGATTCATCTCCTTCTTCATTTGGCTTCAAATACACACAGATAAGCTCTGGCTCTGACTGCACACCTACAGGAGACAGCTGAGTTATTGTCCTTGATGAACAAAGGCACTGACCATCCCATTGAGGGGGAGCCTACATTCTTCACCTCTCCTTACGAGGAGATGGAATCTCGAAGATGCTATCAAATACCTGGTTTCATTTTCAACAAAAGTACCCCATGAACACTGAACATAGGTATCACTCTGGAGAATACAGTCACGTTTGTTCATGCAAGTCGCTTGGCTCTCAATGGATCTGCACTTTCCCTAGTAAGTGTCAAGGAATGAGCTTCAGGGTGCTTTTGTCACTTCAGAGACTTATTACCATCTGACAGTACTCTTTAACCGTGTCATTGCTTGTACCTTCAAATGTAACACATATGTCAATATGTGTCATTTCCAATAGCCTTCATGTAAAACCACCTTTTTTTTCGTGCAAAATCTTGAGGTCTTCTTTTTAAACACTGATTAGACAATCAATCAGAGGATGGTGAGGGTTTTATATATTATCATTGGCACCCTTGAATGTGAGCCCCTCTTTAGACAATACTTTTTATAACACCTTAAAACACTCTTTCACTTGTCAGGTTCCAGTCTGTTACTGAATTGTAAATCTAAAATGCTGCCACAACATCACCATCCTCCTTTTAGAACTGCCTCCCCACTCTATCTCATTTGCTTCACAGCTGTGAGCTAACCCAAATTGACAGCCCGAGTTACTTGGTATCTTTTGTCAGTTTTGTCCCAGCATGTTAGCTCGGCTTTTGATCATCCACTGTATATGTTTTTTTCTTCTTTTTTTCAGTGAGAAATCTGTTGTGAAGTGTACCAAAAAACTCCATCTGCAACATCTGCTCCAT
The DNA here is from genome assembly GCF_949316205.1 of Platichthys flesus. Taxonomy (NCBI): domain Eukaryota; kingdom Metazoa; phylum Chordata; class Actinopteri; order Pleuronectiformes; family Pleuronectidae; genus Platichthys; species Platichthys flesus. The sequence continues at coordinate 2,313,223 of NC_084948.1, read as the reverse complement.
ACGTACAGCCGCTGCCAGCAACCGTTGAGAATTAGACCTTGAAATACAGCAGGAGATGGCATAGATGTTTTCAAGCTCTCTAACTCTCTGAAAGAATGACCACACATCTGCGATTTTAACTCTGACTGATGCACTGTGAGGATTTAAAAAAAAGGCAGCTATTTCCCTGATAGTTCCATATTGAAAAAATTTCCAAGCCATTGAGCAGTTGTGGGCTTCGGTAATGTGTGCATATATATTCATGCAGCTCAAAGGTTCACAGTCTTTGCATCTGCATGAGCTGGCAAGAGGCAACAAGAGTTTAGAGTCTACTTCAAGATGTTGTACACAGTTGAATTGCCAAACGCTTGTGGATAGGATGTGGAACCAAAAAGCCTGGACTTAAGAGTCTTTACTGTGTAGTCACCAAATCTTCACTGTGAGTTGGTAGTACTTAGTGGAAGTTGCTATGGCAATACGTGAAGCAGGCATGTTGTTGGGGGAATTCAATGTGGGGCGCATTAACTTGCTGTGCTCCACTAGCTTCGCAGATGCAGAGATCATATCTTTATGCAAGATTGAGCCTCTCTCCATTTAGCACCAGCTGGATTAGACAGGCGCTCATATGCAACCTTCCCCGATTTGATGATGGTACTCGGGGGATGTTGCATGGAACACAAAAAAGCTGACAGCAGAAATATGTAATTCTGTCGCTCCAACTCTGAGAAGGAGATCCTCCACTAACCTCTAGGAAAGGAACATTTAAATAGACTTGTTTTAGGTTCACGTGATGTCAACATTTATTTTCTAATTACCTGAGGTGTACAGCTCACTTTACTAGCAGTGGATTTTTCTTTTAAAAAGAAGGAGGAGATAGGTTAAAATCCTTGTCATCTCGCAAAGAGGACACATCTAAATGTGCTCCCAATGATGTACAAAGAGGATGAAAATATGGTGAAAATTAACAAAATTGTATAAACATTTGTGCAGCAGATTTAACTACCTCCACCTCTAGGAGATTTTTTTTTTAAAAGGATTGCACATAGCCAACTGAACGGGTTATCATGGAGCTTGGTGTTAGGCTGTGATATGGATCAGAGAAGAAACCATAACAGTTTGGTGCAGATCTGTATCAGGGGCTGGATCCAGGAATTTATTTTCCCTTTGTTTAACATTAAGAAATAGGGTTGTTTTCTATTTTTTCCTTTATTCCTCAGAGAATAATTCATGGATCGTGATGAAAATGATCGGGTATATTAAGGATGAAATATTAAAGAAAGAAAAAATAATTTCTTGTCAAGTTGTTGTGGAGATGAGCCCAAGTACTTCTAATCTACATTCTCAGAGTACAGAATGCATTAAAACATAGTTACAAAGTCAAGGCGAGCATTCAAGGAAGTGGAACACCAACGACCGTTCTTCAGTGAAGATTATCTGCAGCCAGCCAGAGAGCCATCCATTTCACTGGGTATGGATCCAAACAGCAAAATGGAATAGCTGGGAAACTAATGGCACTTGACAGATACTAGTGTGCGATAGCATGCTTATCTTTGTATTATTTGAAAAGGAGGCATTATCCCTGATCGCAGTGTGTGCGTGTGGTGGAATTTGGGGATGGTGGTAGATGTGGTGGGTGGGTTTGGTGGGGAAGGGGTTGGTAAGGAAAGGGATATAACATAATGGAACAACCCATTCTGTCACTTTCAAACCAGTGTAATTGCTGGTTAAATGGTTCTTGAAATCCTTTCTCAAGCTTTTCTTCGAATTGGAGCATGGAATTTACCGAAAAGGCACGAATCTCCTCAGAAAATGCACTGAGTCATCTATCACCTCTTTAGTTGAAAGAGCAATACGTTTGTGTAATAATTTGGTGTTGACAAAGCCGACTAAGAAAATATATACAGGTGGAAAAATTGGCAGACGCTGTGTTGTCTTATGGATGGATTTCTACAATCATGCATTACAGTTGCTTTTTCTCTTGTATAAAGTTTTTCTTCGTTCCTAAAGCATGTAGTAAGTGCATGCTTGATTAACTCCAGTAAAAGCATACGATGATGGATTCATTTCCCTCCCGTCTGAAGATCTCAATTGACAAGCAGTAATAGTGATGGCAGGGTTGTGAGCCTCCGCGGTCGGTGGACATACTGCCTTCTACAAGGTGGGTGGTTCCGCATTCTGATTGCTAATTAAAATTAGTTACGATTCAATTACACAAGGTCAGCGACTGAATCAATCTTTGATATAGGAAAGTCTCACCGCCGTGTCAGGCTGTTGACAGACGGGTCCCGCTCATCAGGCACAAATCTATGATCTGTGCATTCTCTCAGCATCTGCACCATCATGTATAGAGGTAGAAAAAAGGTTGTAATACATAAGCTTCTTTCTCTAGGTCACCTCATGTGGTAGCCACTTTGTCAAGAATGATGGACTGGGATAACTGGGATGTGCCTCCATCTCTCTCTCCCTTACCCCCCCCCACCACTGATCTGAGACTTCAGTGAGCAGCACCAGAGATTGCTTTACCTCCCCACTGGCTGTTTACAAAGCCTAAGTGATAAGAGAAATGACTTAGTAAATAACTGAGACGTCCCTGTAAGCTCTCTTCCTCCGTGTGGGGGTATGTGTTTGTGTGTGCGTGTTTGATACACTCATCTACTAAACTGCTCTCAATTAACTGGGTGATTGTTTTCCCCGGATTGGCCCCAGTGATTAGAAAGTGTGTCCCCGGCCTGGTTGTGTGTGTGTGGGTGTGTTGGTGTTTTTTTGTTTGTTTGTTTTTTCAACAGTTTGAAGGTTGCTGCGATCAAGGTCGCGCTGGAGGAGAGCCAGATTAGACTTGTATAAGACGATATGTAGCATATCAGTATCTGTCCCTCTGATGCTGTTGGTCTTGCCTACTGAACACTGTTATTAAGGGGAAATCTGCTTGTTTTGATTCAATAAACTGTTTACTGAGGCATACTGATCTGGATATTGCTGATTATACACTGAAAAAGCTCATAAATCTTACATCGCCCAATGAGATGAGGTCATTTAAATGCATGGCAGGGCGTGCTGCTAAACATCTGTATAGAAAATGATTTTCAGGGCCTCTGTGTGTGCAATGCATAATGTAATTTCCACCATTACAACGGCATCTTAACGATTCTCTAATTTAAAGCTGCCAAGGCTGACCATGGCTTTCCAATGCACATTTCTTTAAAATTTTGACTGACAGAGTGCTATCAGTGCCATTTCCTCTGCAGGAAATGGCAACACTCTCTGAAATGTTTCTTTGCTGTCATTGTTATGGTTTTTAAACCCCATAACTCCTACAGTCATATGGTTTGAGTTTTGTACATCACCGAATAGTGTAGAAGAGACCATCCATCACTTTCCAGTTTCATCACCTCCTTTACTTTTGCATTTAACAAGCAGAGCAGTAACACGGACAAAAATCAAAGCTCACAGATTAATCTGAGGCACTCAGCATGAAATTAACAATTGATTATTGTAAGACGACTCTGCTTAGTTAACTGCATTCAGTATCATTCGCTCATACAGACGGATACCCCATCCAGTCCCTGAGGCTGTGGCATTAATTCTCTTAAATCTGCGCAGGTGACCTCACTGTTTCTAGATTTACATCGGTGGGATTTTGCTCCAAGGGTCCTCATACAAATAAGAGTCTCGTAGCCTAGTAGTGAAGGCCACAGCTCATGTGCTGCTATAACAGATGAGGAGCAGAGGAATCAGGACTCTCACAAGTGTCTCCTACATATACAGCTCTATATACAGTCTTTTGACAAAGACTTGCCCAAGGTAGGGTGAGATGGGAGACGAATGAACAGCTTGTATGCTGAGAGGCATCACGTTGTGATGGCAGGAGGCCAGTCACTGACAGGTTTGACAGCAATGTTCTCACAAGTATTATTTTTAGGACAAAGTTATTGTATGTTTGATGAGTTGTGGGTTCTCCCTCCACTCCACTGGCTCCGGCTCAGAATTCCTTAACAAAGCAGATGCTTCTGCTTTGATAAATGACCTTAATCAGTGCAACATTTCCCCCCAAAGGTACAGCTAAACTTTGCTGAAGTAAGGTATATTCAGTACATGTCTGTATATGTGTGTGTGTGTGTGTGTGTGCGCGCGCGCAGAAAACCATATAAAGCATATCTTCATGGATAAGCTATTCAGCAAAACTCAGTGTGTGAGTGAGACTGTCTGTCTGCCCATCTCCCTTGCCTCATACGTCAATTGGAAACAGATCATCTTCACACCACGCTCGTAATCCTTTACACAACGTGCGGTCCAGACAGGTGCTACAATTTTGTGATAAGTCCTTTGGGTTTACGGACACTCACAGAGATCCATCCAGGGAGCCTCACTGGTATCCCTCTCCTCTGTCGCCATTTTTCTTTTTTTTTTATCAAACAAGGTCTTTCCTTAAATAGCCATCCTTGAACTTATCTGAAGAAAATCTGTCCTGTAGATGATGCTAATCAGGTTAAACTCTATAGCAAGGCAAAGGAGATAAGTGCTGCCTGCTGATAACTGTTTGTACGCGCCAATAAGGGGGAAGTGGCACTGGGAGAATAGGTAGGCTGACGGAAACAGTTATTTTATTCCCTATAGTTGTTCTTTATTTTGGTTGCATCAAAGAGAATCAACTATTGGCAATTTCATCTTTCCCAGTTTATGTTACATTCGGATCTAGTGCTATGCACTGAGACATTTTTCCAAAGACCCATACTTGAAAGGATATGACTGACTAGGCGAGTTTACCTAAAAGCATTCAAAGATTGCCCACTTTCAACACCTACATGTTGTCAGGAATAAAAAAAATAAAAAAATGTTTTGGCACTTCAGGCTTTATTTTCCAACATAAGACAATGCTTGCAGGGTTTCAGAAGGATTCAACCCACAATTCTTCCACATGCTTCTTTAAAGGTGAATAATAGGTGGAGGTTGGATGGTTCTCCCAGTGGATTCATAGGTAATCAATACCGGCTACAAGAGGGAAACGCATTGTCTGCTCTTCTACACCACATGATGTAAAACTCAGTTTTTTTTATGCCTACCCCTTGTCTTATTTTAAAACACTCAACTTTGTGTGTGTATCCTCAGTTTGATAATCCACACGTCCAAATGACCACTTGTTTGCTATGCATCCCGATACAACAATTCCACCCCATGCACTGGCCTGATATTTGTCAGCTTAGGGGCTATGAGGGGGCTCTGGCTGTCATTTAGCGAGACATTGGTGCATACTTATTTGCCATTCTCTTTTGAGGCTTGATTGACAGGCCGACAGCCTTGACATTCTTGCAGGCGTTGTGGAGCCTGTTATTATGCATACATTAACATTCTGATAAACACATGGTCGGCTATTGAAGAAATAATTACATGCCATCAGTCTACTGCGCTTTGTTATGTGTGTGCGTGTAACGTGTATGCACGCGCACCGATGAATCTGCATGTTTCATCCCGTAAATATGATCTCTGTTCCTCCCGTTCCTCCTCATCCATTAATGAGTTCAGACCCCCTCTCAATTGGAAAGCAGTCTGCTGAAGCTCATCGTGCACGGTATCTTTCAGCACACATGCGAAAACGTAAGTTTTTTTTTTGCACGATAAACATCTCCACAAGATTTTAGAATTTAACTGCACAAATTGCTCACTCCCTTGTGTCTGATGCCCTTTGTATCTTGAACAGCGCTGTGGAGAAACAGCATGCAGGCTTGTCTATGACATACAACACTTTAGTTAAAAAGGAAAACATAAGCATTGAAGTTTATTAATAGAGTGCTTCTGTGCCATAACACTTTAAGAATCTAGTCCTTATGATAAGTTAAGCCAATGATGGGATCATGGTAAGTTTTATGAGCAACTAATATTACCATGTCGAAAGAAAATACAACGTTTTTTCAAATAGAGCAATTAAAAAAAACACACCTACTTCCACGGTGCAGCCATTAGATCATGATGTAATAGTCTTTGTTCTCAAGTAGAATATTTTAGTGTCTATGACTTATCTAATACACTTTGACACTTTTGGCAAACCGTAACTTTTTAAAAACATAACATTCATGTTAAAGTTGGCAGTTGACTCACAATGTTACCTTGCCCTAGCACAAATAACCCACTGGGCTAATTACAGCTTGGCAAGCAACATATTGACTGACTTCCATGAGGCTCTCAGTCACCATCTGAATCGAATTCTGTTCAAAGCACAATGACACATAGTATCAATCAAGTGCCTGCGTCTCCCAACACCTCCGATCTGATTGATGAGTCGTGGCAGTGAATGATCATCTGAGTGTCAGAGGGATCGTCCTGCCTTATCTGCAGAAGTCTGACATTAACTTCTGAAAACAAGTATGCAAACGACTCGTGTCACATGCACAAGAAGAAGCGCTGCAGTGTTTTTGCAGCGCATTAGTCTTAAGACTAATATTATGAGTTTTGCAGTCTTGCCCCCACCCCACCCCACCTTCTCATACCTTGATCTGCAGCCCTGACACTTTGTAAAATATACAAGTGTCAGCAAATGCAGTATATGCAGCTCCCGGAGCTCTCCTAAAATACCTTTATAAACCCATGAAGCAAACAATAACAAAAAGGCTAAGAGTTGCAAGTCTAGCAGAATGTGTCAGATTATGCTATAGTCAGCCCAAGCTAATTTAGCGGTTACTCCTGAATTTTTTGGGAGTGCTTGCACTTCATGCGTGTGTGTGTATGCATGGGTGTTTTTCAAGTGTACTTGAGAACTTGGAATTTGGATACAGCTTGTGGTCAGATGACGCCTCGGCCCAGAATTTGAATTCCTATGAAACCTGCAACACCAGTGAGTTGTCACTCCATCGTCATGCTGCTTCTGCCTAAGAGGAGAGCCCTCTGGAAGCCCAATAAGGAGGGGGGAGAACCTGGGTAAAAGTGCAAATGGCAACATGAAGTACAGTTGCAATCAGAAATATTCAACCCCCTCACCTCAATAGACATTATAGTGATGTGGATGACAGATAATGACAATAAATGACAAAAAAACCTCATCAAACAACAAAAGATATTTATTGATGCGTATTTTAGTTATTTTGGCAACAGAAGTTGACTTAACTTTGAAGTTCAAATGAAAAATGTAACTCTTTCAACACATGTGCATGTGCAGTATTATTCAACCCCCCAGCTTCAGTACTTTGTGGCGCATCCTCTAGCTTTTATAACTTCTAACAAATGTTTTCGGTAAGTGTGGACAAGCTTCTTACACCTCTCGATTGGAATCTTTGCCCATTTTTCAAGTGCAAAAGCCTCTAGATCAGTGATGTTTGATGGCTTCCATGCTGCAACTGCCTTCTTTAAATCCCACCAAAGATGTTCAATCAAATTTGTATCTGGTGACTGTGAATGCCACTCCAGGACGTTCCAGGATCTTTTTCTCAACCAAGCTTTGGTGGACTTGGAGATTTTGCTTTGGATCATTGTCTTGCTGGAAAGTCCAATGATCACCAAGGTTTAATTTGTCAACAGAAGGAATCACATTCCTCTTTAAAATGGCCTGGTATTTCTGTGAATCCATGATGCCATGTACACAATAAAGATTGCTAGTTCCTGCCGCAGAAAAACAGCCCAATATCATCTTTGACCAACCTCCATGCTGGACTATGGGGATGGTATTCTTCTGGTCATAAGCCTGGCCTTTCACACGCCAGACATACCACTGGTCCATACGTCCAAACAGTTCCAGTTTGGTTTCATCAGTCCATAGAACTGTCACCCAAAACTCTGTAGGCTTATCCAAATTCCTCCTGGCATATTCTAGTCGACTTTTGATGTTGCTTGTGGTCAAGAGCTGAGCGCGTCTTCGAGCCGGCCATTAAGTCCTTTATTATTCAGTGCACGTCTTATAGTTGCCACTCCAGCACTTGTACCAGCCTTCATCAGGTCATCCTGTAGGTGTCTTGCAGTCACACAGGGATTTATCTGAGTTGTTCTGACTAAGTTGCTGAGGGTCCCTGATGAAATGCTGGGCTTTCTTCCACGGCCAGGCATGTTTGAAGCTGCTCCATCAGTTGTAAACTTCCTTATAGTGTTCCCAATTATGTCTTTGGAATATCATTTTTTGGGGAATTCTTCTTCTACCCAAGGCCTTTCAGGTGTGATGAAATAATCTCCTATCTCAGCTTTTGTGTGAGCTCCTTTGTCTTTCCCATGATTGCAACTCACCTTGAATACCTTCATGGGTGGGGTTTATATATGCATCACAGCTGAAGCAAATGAAGGATCAGTATAGAGTTCCCAAAGGCTTAATAATGTTTCAACTCAACTTTAGGACAAAAAAACCTGTCAGACAGCTTTAAAAAAAACAATATTATATAGGGGTTGAATAATTGTGACATGGCTATCTTAACAAAATATACTGCTACACACAAATACTACATCATGCATTTTCCGTGTTGATTTTCTTTATCACTCAACTCATAAAGAAGGCATCCGAAGTAGAATCTTGATCAAAGAACAAGATTCTGTCTACTTTAATTGATAAATCCTTAAAATCTTTGGGGGGTTGAATATTTCTGATTGCAACTGTATGTGAAGCTGACAGGTAGGACCCATAGGTCCTAAGGGAGCCTTCCCGGTAACTGCTCTCTACTAAACCCAGTATTTGGTTTAGTTTGACTCCCAAGCTCCTTTTATCTTATGGTGGCCCCATCGGTGAATCAAAGACTGCAAACACTATCTCCCCTTTGTACCTTGAACAGAGCTCAGGCACTCATGGGAGAAAAAGAGCTTACATGAAAGAATAGCTAATGCCGGTGTGCCAACAGGGGCTGCCCAGCACTAGAGCGGAAACCAACTGTAAAAGTGAAAGCAATGTGATGTGATCGTCAGGCTCATTCAACACAGTCCTAGCGAGAGTGGGCTTTTCAATTATTCAACTTTTTTCTTTGCCCTTGAAGTGTACATTAGTCTTCTTTCATTCTCTGTGTGTTAACAAGCAATGTCTGGCCAGGTCCGACAAGGACGCATCTGTCAACGCCATTTCATTTCATTGCTTTTCGTTGTGTTGGGTAGAAAAAGGCTAAGTACAGTGCTGTCGTCAGACATCAGCTAAAACTAGCATTGTGACAAATAAATGGATGTGTTGTTTCTTTTATAACACAGAGTTCCAAATCATACGAATAGACATCTTAGTATGCACATATTTAATGATGGTGTCAATGGCCATGTGTCGTTAGGATGGATTTAGTAGACAAAGAGTGTGTGTGTGTGTTTGTGTGTGTGTGTGTGTCCGTGCAGATATAAATCACCCCTAATGCATGCAGACATGAAAGCTGAGGTTCTGTGACATGTAGATTTTTGATTTGTTACCAACATTATTAAATAATTTCTCAAAAGAACTGTCAGTTTCCATATTCCACATGTTACAAATATGAATTTATTACAAAGGAAATATCCGCTGCTGCTAAATGTCTGTTGTGGTAGCCATATTAAATGTTGTCAAATGGAGATCTGAAACAAAGTCATTACGGAGGAGTGTCATCATGTCACATTAATTAATTTGTTACTATACAATGTATGCAAATCAAAAAACTCAACAGGTAAAGCAGGAATGACTGGGATATAGTCCAAACCCTCTCATTTCCCCATGTGTAGAAATACATTTCACAATTATACTCCTGTATTCCAATTTGTATATAATGCACTTACAATAGAGAGTACATTGAGCATTTAAATGATAATTGATTAGTTAATCTATCTATAAGCTATTTGTCAAATAGGGTAATTTTTATGCTGATCAAATCATAGAAATTCTGCATTTATTGTCATGCATAGTTATTCAAAAAATAACAACCAGGTAGCGTTAGTGCTATGACCTTACCATGAACAGTTTTGCATTTCAGCACTACCATAATAGATACAGCAATTACATACAGTGTTATATATAGCTTAGAGCAAAGCTATCTCCCTGACCTGGATTTCAACATTGTCTCAAGACCGGAATCTTCAACATGTTCCAGCCAGCACAGCTTGAGTGCTTATATTTAGATAAGACTGCCGTCTGTCCCAAAATTACTCACACTGTGGCTCCCCTGGGAACCCTGTTAGCTCATCTAGTGCTCCTTTCTTCATAAAGGCAAAGGGGCTATGACCTTTCCTCGCCGCCTGTGATGTTTGTCCTTTGTATTGTGCCATACCTTGACCTTTTCGGTCCTTGTAGATTCCAGCAGGTAATCAATTAGCCGCTACTTAGATTATCACAGTCAAAGGTGAATGAAACTGCAGTGGTACCATTCTATGAAATATTGTTTTTAATGATTTCTCAGCTCGAGCCCTAGTCCCTTGGGAATGTGAGGTGAACTGAGGTATGAAGCGCGCCTGTAACTTTCTCTTTGTGTGCAGGGAGTTGGTGTGTTGTTGTGATGAGAGCTGTCCTTGGAAATAATGAAAGGACACAGAAAAATGCCTATGTTGAATTTTATTTTGCTAAAGCAAAAACTTCCATTTGTCTTTGCAAACATTTTAGGTACTCTAAGAAAGAAAGAAAAAAAGGTTTTGTAGAATGGTAGACAATTCTCAATAATGCTCTTCTACTGAGTCTATAGCGTTTCTCTTACATATATTCTGTGGCAAGAAAGCAGCCCTATGCAGGATTACAACACACCCCAGGGACAACAAAGCCTGTTAGGTGGAGCATTGACCTTCAACCTGTAAAGGAGCCCAATGTTCTCTTGGGAGCAAGGAGCGGATGCTCATGTTTGGTTCCTCATGAGTAGGTTGGCTGGGTTAAGGATTTGCCATGAGTATGAAAGTTATTTGGCATGAATAATAGTCTTTGTATTCCTGATGTGAAGCATAGAGGATGAGGAAGCTCGGGGTGAGTCATAAAGTTTCAGGGATGGCAGCATGAAAAACAGAAGCACTGCTGGAGATGATTGGAAGACAGGTAGGTGGAGACTGTGAGTGGATCCAGCCGGTTGCTGCCTGAAATCTGACTGATGAAATGGTGGGCATGTTTATTTAAATCTGTGTGTGACAGGAGCAGGGGTGATGTGTAATGGCCTGGACCACTCAGTCTGTTGGCCAGCGCCAAATTGATTGATTCAGAATTTGCATCTCAACTAGGATTGTGTGATTGTGTTGATTGTTTTTCTGTTTGATCACTTTTTTGGTGAAGAATAGTAGATATTAGGACATTTTACACAAAGGCTCCTCAGTGGTTAAATGGATTGGCACAAAATGTCGAACAGAAATGCATGGTTCACAGATGATATACCCTTTCGAATTTAGTTTATGCCAGGATTTTTTTCCTGTGACAACATTACGAAGCAGGAATTAGTTTTTTGTGAAATTTAGAGAAAAAAAAATCATTGGGTCCATAGTCAAAACAACTGGTACATGTACAGGGTCCATGTGGCTTAATGCAAATTAGGGGAGATGTTAGCATGCTATTACTACGCGTTAAGAGCATACAAATGATTAAACAGTGATGCACATTGCTGGCAATCAAATTTAGCTCAAAGCACAGCTGTGCCTCGGCTTCACAGAACCACTAGAATGACTGTATTCTTGCTAACTGACTTTATGTGTTGAACAAAGTGCGTATTGAAGATTACTTATGAACATAATAATAGTACACAAGTTCATTCCTCAAACATCACTGACAAGAAACAGAGACTGAGTTTGTATTTTAGTCATCCTAACACCGGTCACATGCCTTTAATTGGGGGTGCTCATTCTGTTCTATTTGTCTTTCTCGCTGTCTCTACTTTCCTCACTGTCCTTTCCTACCCAAGGCTTCCTTTAAGCAGCACACAACACTTTATCATGCTGATGAATCTGGTGGGCCTCTCAAGGAGAAGCCGTCCGCCCATAATGCAAAGACAAATGCCCCCTGTCCCCCATCAGCCGCTTCTTATGTTTAAGGTGATGCGGCGAGACAGGTTGATTAAAAGAAGGTTAAGAGATGCGTTGGGGCCGTCACTCAGCCATCATGATGGATTGGTGGCAAGCGGGTCAAGGATGCTGCAGCCCAGAGATGGTAGGAGAAGAATGGAAATGGTCCCCCTAGAACTCCCCTTCACCTACATACACACACACAAACCTTCTTTGCCCTTGCTCTAGACGTGCCACCACGGTTCAACTGGATTTACAATCGTACAGGTGCTCACAGAGAGACGTCTGGGCCGTGTTTAAATTAAGTCAGACATTTACTCATGGAGGGGACTGGGACCTAGAGCGACGGGGACGTTGACCTTTACTCAGTTTGTCTTACTGAATGATTCAAATTCACTGTGTTCCATAATTCATGCTAAACCATGTAGTTTTTGGTGCAGTCTATTCCCTCAGGTCAATGATTAGTAAGTGTGATTATGTGTGTTGGAGAAAAGCTTATTCAACAATAGATTTTAGTCAAAAATATGTTTTTGATTCAGACAAGACCCGGAACAAAGAAAACTGGCATAATTGCCATTAATTTTAACTGGCCAATCACCTTACTCATGACTATGACTTTTTCCTCGGGTCATTTGTATGGTCTTGAACATCCTGTAGCTGTCGAAGAAATTACATTACTAAGAGAGAAAGGGAAATTAAGTAATTCCTTCTGCAGCTGTTCCTCAATATCTCGATCAGAGATCCATGCTGTCCCTCTAGAATCATGTATGCCAAGAGATCTTGATTGAGCATGAACTTGGGAATAAACTCATAATACTGAATGAACATGCACTCACACATTCATATGCTCCAAATGAAATATGTGAAGGTGCTTGAGTCCAACACTGAACCAACGCCACCGACACTGTTCTGCTTTTCGTGCTGAAGCTAATGTTATTATTGTTGCTGATGTTCCACAGCTGTTTCTTTCATGTCTTCATAATACATGAGTTAGACTGGTTATTATTTTGGAAGTGTTGGCCTTGCAACATCAAACACAGCGACTTAAGGGAGGAAGCAGGCGGCACATCCAACCAGTATAATCTCAGCAGCCATCTGTCTGTCACGCCGCCTCTGGAGGGAAGAATCAAACCAGACAAAGATGTATTCTTACTTTTCTGGATTCAATTCAGATCTGTCAGATTACATACACTCATAGCCTTGTTAAGCACCTGAGATTTACACAACGAAGCTTGTTTGTTGACTGAGGAGAGTTTGTCTAAAGTGCACTTTTTTTCCCACTCCAATTTCATTTGCCTCAGAGTTCTGCTAGGGGATAATGCTCAGAGTTACCCAGAATTTAACCCTAATTCCGAGGGAAGCCGAATAATCTCAAATGACCACAACATCATGTGATCCATGAGACCAACATGCACCCAGCCGTCCACAGATTTCCATGTATTACTGTTGAAGAAGTTCGCTCTACAATTCATTCTGAAATGTTGAGGAGAAGATCCAGCCTTCTATTTTTTTTCCACCTGCCCAAGTGGCATCTGAGGTATGGTTATCTGAGGCAGCAGATGCCCAGGACTCATGGGACCTCATCAGAAAGGGTATGTGAAGGCATACCTGCAGCCGGTGAACTGTTGCCTCCATTCCTTCAACATCCCTTTGAGCCCCCTAACCCCTAGCCTTCTGGGCTGATGGATAGGCACACCAATTACATAAACCAGGAAAGAAGCTAATGTTATATGTAGTGGAGTGACAAGTTATCTCGCATGGGAAAGGTCCCATCTATCCTATATAACTTTTTCCTCAAGAGCAAATGCATACCAGGTGGTGCCTCGAGAGAACAGCAGCAGACTAGCAGGTAGGGATGAGCAATGGAGATATTAAATGGTGCTGTGGAGAAGTGCTTCAGGAGGAGATTGCTTCCAGACCACCGACTTGTATGTAACCCGAAACAACAAATTAAAAGCAGTCCAATTTCAGGGGGTACAGAGTGAGTAAAAACTTTGACCGTAGAGGGTATTTTTTTCTCAAAATGCTTGGATCAGGGTGAGACACCAATGTTGGACTTTAGTACTAAGCTAAAAGGCTCCAGCAGCGTAGCACTAGTTTATCTTTATAGGAATTTTTGATCGACTTTGTAATCCATTAAGACCAACAATTATTTTAAAATGCATACTTTTTCCATCATATCGTATTAGGCTTAAACTAAACCCCAATAATGGGTTAAAATGGTCTGGTCGGCATGTGGTTGCATGGCTACTGAATTCAGAGCCAGGGAGGTCAAGGCTAAATTAGAGCACCAATCTGCTCATAAACACAGCTACAAGGGAATTATCTTTTCTTTCTTTTATTCCAGTTTTTTCCAGGAGAAACTTTTTAGCATTCACCAGACAGAAACTTGTCACGTCTGGAAAAAGCTTCATTACTTGCACATTTTTGATGGCCTTCAAATGGCATTCACAGGGGGCTATGCTTATGATTATGAATAGTAGTGAGCCTAATGAATACATTAGTTGGTTGTGTGTCTGAATTAATTGTTTATCTCTCTGCACTGCTATAGAGAGGAGACAGATAAAGTGTAAATTGTGTCTTATATATCCACAGACTGTGAAGGGGACCAGGGGACATACAAGGTTAATTTTGTCCTGGATGGTCACAGGAAGGAATCTCACATCAGCTCTAACTGGATTCTGCAAATTGAACTGTGTCTGAGTGTGTGTTTGTGAGGGACCGTGTCCTTGACCCTGTTTGTATCTCTGTCTCACATTTAAGTCCTTAATTACTCTACATACAGAACGTGAGTCATACACTGAGATATTTTTTCCAAATTCACAGACTAGACATGCAGCCTTTTCTCCCCAGATTTCACTTCAGCTCACCTGCCTCTGCCTTTCAGCAGCCTCCTTCTGCTCTCCCTTGCTGGGTTTGCATTTTTAATTATCAAATCAAACAAGATCCCCAGATTATGTTGCCGCTCATGTTATCCCCCCATGCCAGGTTCTGTTCTGATAGGAAAACAGTGGCTTTTTGCTTTGCCACCGTTATCACCCTGCGAGCCGTTGTGTTTGGTAAATCTCTGAAATCTCTTTCTTCTTTATCAGGAAACTACAGGTATACAGTTCATATACCGTATATCATCAGAGGCTGGAGACTTCCTAAAAGCTCAGGGGTGAAAACAATGTGGTTGCTGCTCTCTTGGCTCACAGCTGATGTGGGAGCAGTGTGATGTCGAGTGTTTGAAGCCAACTAACCTTTCCAACCTTGAACACAGATTTCCTCTAATAAAATCTTCACGGGTGAAAACGGATTTGAAAAAACAAGGATAATCTTATAAACTAAATATTAAATATAAAAATCTAAACTAAAAAATATTTTACATTTGAAACCCTTTTACCACTGGACCCAAGTTTTTCAACACTGAAATTCCTGCACTGAATATCAGCTTTGACAAATAATCCAGAGTTTGTACGTTGTATTTTTTGTGGCAGAGTTAGTTTTTTTCACTTGAGGAAAACCTCACATTCATTCTTGTGAAACTCAATCTGATTTACTGGCTCAACTGTGGGTCTGTGAAAAGCTCTACGAGTGTGTTTCAAGGTTAAATGCCCAGCTCCTGCTTTTCAATAGAAATATGAGTCTGTTTTTAGTGTTTTGTGTTTCTGAGTGTAACTGCTACATTTCCCACTCCCACTGCCTATTTTTTTAACAAAGTCCAGCAACAACACAACAGTGTTATTATGACCAGAACATGAAGTGAAAGCAAGGAGACAACAAAGCTGATTCACAGCTCAACTTTTAGACATTTGATTAGAATTGATCCCGGCAAAGTCTCCCACCTGCACGGGTAATTGTATCACTTCTCTGTGTGTGTTACCGTTGCCTAATGTGGCATTTCCACTTCATACGAGCAAAAGTCTCCTCCGCTGAAAATATCTTGTTGAGAAATTCTGCCTCATTGCCATTTGCTAATTGATAACCCTTTGAAAGATTTTTGACTTAATGTGTCACTGTTGGAAGCACAAACTTGTTTTAATTAAAATGTGACTTTTCTGGAGCTCTTCTCCATTAAGAACAAATGATGCGGAATTACCCTGATAAATAATGGCCTTGTTGAGCTGAAGAGTCAGTGGAAACAGGCTATTTGACTGATGCTACCTCCACTCTTTTACATTATTGGTTGAAGATCAATGAAGTCTGTTACAAATATATTTATAGCCGCTAATGGAGAAGTTTGGAAACGCTTTAAGAAAATATTGGAAAAAAATTGAGATGTATGGAAACAATGATGTGGACACTCATATCCATTTTCTAATTGAGTCACTTTTTGGTCTTGATGTAGTCGTTGCAGATTCGTCAGGCTCATATCATATGACCCCAATGTGAAAATGAAACACTGTTGCTGACCCTGTTATCTTTGCTTACAGCTGTTGTGCAGATAAATTCAGCTGTTTCGAACGATACATCTGCCGTTGAAGAAGTGCTTTTTTACAAGCAATGTGGGCAAATGCCTTTCTGTTTACACTGGTACATGCATGCCCAGTGCAGGTGAGTGGTCACCTGATATGTGGACAGAGATTTTTGAGTAGTGATGTGGATGTAGCTACAATCCCTTGTGGATAAAGGCAGATAGCAGAAGGGTACCATCTCTATGCACTGAAATACTTCTTAAATTAAATTCCAAACAATTATCACATCGGATTATTCTTTGATCATAAAAGAACAGCTTGAATCTATTTGCTACCAGTAGAAAGAAGTCGCCTTACTTCTTTATTGGGACATTTCTACTCTGGGACTTGCCCAACCTTACAGGTCACAGGATTCAACAACCTTTTTGGCCCAAACTTGCGACCGTCTGACTGTCACTGCCATCTTTTAATCCAGTGTACTGAATAGTACATGTTTTTGGAAACAGCCAAGGGAATAACAAATCTAGTCCCTGCAAAGCCCCTGGAAGGTAGGCAGCAGCGGAGCTGGTATTCACAGAAGGTGAAGCTTAATGGAAGCTGGGGAAGGGGAAGTAGGAAAGCTGTACTTTAGATAGGGCCAAGGAGGAGTTGTCAGCTTTGATTTATTAAGTGCAGCTCCTGCTCTGACTGCTGGTAACTTGTCAGTCCCCACATAATGGATGGGGCTCACAGCTCACTGCTCCGTGATTGGCTTTTTTTTCCCTGGACCCTGTCCGTCGGGCCCCTCATACATCGCTATCTTGCTCCCATTTCTAATTAATTTGTTATTCACAACCTCCAGTACTTTTCCTCTTTGCCCAGGTACACAGGACCCAGCAGGCCGCTCTTTTTTCTCTCACTTTCTCCCTCCCTTCACATCCTTCATTCAATATTCTCACTAGTGTTTGACAATGCCTCCCTGTGGTGTCAAAGTTGGCAAATGACTACTTCCCTCCCGATCCCATTCTTCTTACATGGTGTCGGTCCAAAGAAATACAACAGCGCATATCATTCCCTCTCTCGAAGCTTTTGTCTATATCCTTCACGGGGGAGTGGGTGATATCATAGGATTAGAGCTTCACAGAAACGTTTACCAACCTTATCCTGTGCAGGTATGTCAGACCAAAAAATATGAAAAGCTTCTTTAGATTTTTTTTTAACCAAATATGCCTGAAGTGAATCAAATGCTTGACCATTATCCCAAATAATCGATAGATCTAGCCCTAACATATACATACTGCTGCAAGAGAGAGATGAGAGAGGAAAAAGAGACGATTGCATTGAAAAAGCTTGGGCTCTTTCCATTTCCAGAGACCCACAGTTCAGATGAAAAACAGACAAACTCATTGAAATACAGTATGTAATGAACAAGACGTTGGCATACTCATGCACAAGTCTGGTCAACTTACATTGCATCAATGTTCAAAGGGAAAAAAAACACAAGTTGTGTGAAAAGTTGAGACGATGCGTAGCCTACTTTCTTTCGAATAACACTAAACCAGAGCGATAGCAACAGCATCATCGATGTTGACAAATGCTGAAAATGGCCAAAAGTGTCTTCAATGCTCTGCTCACATCTTAGGGTATAGTCTAAGAAGCTGTTGAGGCAAAGCTTGCAAACACACGTGCACACATCCACATACGCAAACAAAAAAGAAGTAGGCCACGAGTACAAGATCTAGAGTTTGAGGTGAGCCTCCATGGTGTTTGTGCTATGACCCCGACTCTGGGCTCATGATCGAAGTGGCGCGCATACATTTCCACACACAAACATCACACCCAGCAGGAGCACAGCTGCCCTGCAGTGGGTCCCATCCACCGCGGTTCCCCCACATCGCCGTCCTCTGCGATTAGCTTTGTCTTTGGCCAGATGCAGTGCAGCAGGCCTGGAGGATCTAACACACAGTGTAGAGCTATTACTTTTCCTCTATTCTTTGTACTTCAGCTGCCTCACCAGATCTGTCCACAGCGGGATGGCTTCCCTTATAATCTACGTCTTGTTTTTTTGTTTTTCTACCGTGATATAAAGAAAGATATGGTTTTGCAACTGTTTATCAACTCCTCCTGACAACATGAAACCACTTATTCAAAACAATGAGGCTCCTGCAGTGGAAAACATCATGGCCTTTAGTGCGTTCAGCCATTTCTTGTGTGTTTTACATTGAGATGACCAGTTAAACACTATCAGGACTGATCACATTTGACAGGTTGAGCTCACAGCACTTAACCCAGAATCAAGTCTACTGTATTTATTTGTATTAATTGTGCCTTATGCTCCAGTATAACGTAAATAAAAAATGTCAAATTGTCTAACACATTTGTCTTATCTAGTTCTTTGAGGAATTAATTAGTGCTTAAATAAACTTCGATTTTATAATTTACTTATTTTATTTGATCAATTGTTGTATGAAATGTCAGTTAAAAGGTAAGTTGTTGCGTCCCAATCCATAATCTACAACCAGACATTAGGCTCCTCCTAACACTAACTGGAATTTAAAATTGGCAAGTGTTAATCTATGAAAGGTTAAAGAACAATTATTGTTTCCCATTTTTACCTCCGCCAGGGAGGTTATGTTTTTGTCAGCGGTTGTTTGACTTTGTAACAGAATTACACAAAAACCACAGGACCATGAAACTCAGTGTTGTATTTCAGTAATGTATTGTATTAATTGTCATTATTACTTTACTTTAATAAATTATTATGAATAATTTATTACATTATTACTCTCACTCACACTGATTTCAAAGAACAAACTTCAGGCCTTAGACATGGTTTGGTGGGTCATGCAGTCACAGGGTTCAGGCCATAGCAGATATATAGAGGGGGGGGGGGGGGGGGGGGGGGGAAGAGGATGGAGAGAATAGAAATTAGGGATGTTGGAAGGGAGAGACAGCAAGGATCAATACTTTTTAATGCTGTCCGACCATCGAGTTAAAATGTAATGATTTTAAGTTAGCCAGCCTAATAATAATCCAATTCCCATATTATTTGATCACCCATGACTCACAGAAATCCACTTTTTCCTCATTCTAATGACAAAAAACTGTTTAATTTCCTCATCCTCGTTCTTCGATCGAATTGTGTTTGTTCCAGTATATGTTTAATAGTCAAAGGCAGATGCAGCCTTTCGAAAAATAAACAATGATGCACCATTAATTCAGTCTTCCTCTCATTCTCACACATACATACACACAAAAACACATACACACATACACACACAGTACAAGCAGAGAAATAATACTGTCTCTGGTGTAGGCCCATTTGAGATGTGAGGGTCAATACATGAATTGCAAATCTGGTTATCAGCTTCTGAGCGCTGCCAGTAACTTGTTTGCTTTCTTTCTTTAACACCCTGCAAGAACTTCCTGTGTGCACACACACAAAATACACTTACCAACTCCGATGTGGCAAAACAACTGTCGGTGTGTGTAGACGTCAAGAGGAAGCTGGTTGAACCAAAATTGTATTTTCTCTAGTTTCCATTTATACTATTCACCTTGACTGAATTTCACTCAACGGGGGTATGTCTGATTTGACACCAGTGAGCCTGCTGGCATATGTGCAATTAGCATGAAAATCTGTTGGAAGACTTTGTTGACACCTATACTTCTGCTTCTTGCCTCATTAAAAGCTGTAACGGTTGCTTCATCCAGTATTCCAGTTTCCAATTCCACTTGATGAAGCATGTATCCGGCATTTAGTCTATCACAAGCTCTCCTGTGGAGATGAATATACCGTGTGTATGTTGCATATGGTAGATGTGGCAACTATTATACCCCCAGCAATTAGAAATGTCAGGTTGCATTCTATGTTGCTGCCATTACTACTTTAATCTATTTTCCCTGACAACCTGTGAGACAGAAAGGTGGCAGCAGCCCATGCAGTTGGAGCTTCCAGTGTGTTGGTTTATCAAACTGATAAATAGTATCAGGGATGTCTGTGGCAGAGGCAGTCAGGTGACAGTATTACTGTATCGCTGCTGGATTATTTTCAAGCTCGGAGGTAAAACGGCTCCTCAATTCAGCATTGTCGTGTGCAGTCATGAGACATGTAGCGTGGCAGGATGTCTTTCCAAAAACCTTGAGATTGATCAGTCACTGCTGTGTTGGGATTTTCCTTCCCAAGCAAACGTGTCAGTTTGGCAGAAATATGGATTGGAGCGCTCCCCTTAGTAAATGCTTCATGTAGAAGATTTACATTCAACATTGATTTCTGCTGTCAAACATTACACAAAGAAAACGACATGTAAAATAGATCAAATCTCTTCTAGGCTTCAGCTCGATGGTGATAAATGATCACAGTTCCTGTTGCATGCCCTCATCAGGCTGTCGAAAGCCATATAGTACAAATCACAAGTGTAATGTCACAGTCAATCTATCAACCACCACGTGACTGTGTTATTGAGTGCTTAAACTTTATGTGCTTAAAGCATTATGTGACTCATTGTAATTTGTGTTGGGGAACTGCCAAAGTTCCTCTTACAGGATGCTAACTGTTGAAGCACCTTGCCTTAATGCATTTTTGAGAGGGTTCCAAGTTACAATTTATTCCCAAAAATAAATAAATTAAATAATCAGTGCTTGGCCATCTATCTCTCTGAGTTATTGCTGATGACTCTCAAGGATAAGAATAACATCTTAGAAAAAACTTCGGTCCGTGTAAAAGTTTTTCTAAAGTTTGATAAGACTACAAATGATCCTTAAACCTGAGCCGTAGCTCAGCACTTGGCAACAGCATGATACTTCACACACATGAGTAACTGCTGTGGCACACAGTTCCAGCCATAGCAATGCATGATGCCATTTAAATCTAAATGAATCCTGTTTAACCCTGATGTTATTAATCTCCTCTGCCTTCAAATGGCTCTTAATTTGCTTAAGGTCTCCACAGTGTGATTAACACATGCCACCCAAATGTTTTTCTCCAAATCACTGATGTCTAGTAGCTGTGAAGCAGATCTTCAGACTGGCCACTATTCCACAAAAGTAGGATTTATTTTACTGCCTTAAGTGAATCCTCCGCTGACCGTCGACGTGAGACCGCTTCAGTCAGTGACCAGCTGAAAAGGTTCAGGATGTGCTCAGTTCTGGTTTTACTCCCTTTCTATGTTAAAACACAGGATTCACACGTTTGATACTAAAGCCTGATGTGTGAATGATTTTGCCATTATGGGGATCTCATTATTCCACCTCATGGGGTCCCAAGATGTAATAGGTGCAGTAGATGCAATATCTGTGGCAGACTGAAGGATGGAAAACAACAAACAACTGCCTTTGACGACCAGAAGGTTCATCTCTGTACACTCTAACAGCTCTCCATGGGCCCCATTCCTGCAACCCTGGTGGAAACCTCATTAACATAGAGGTTGCTGATGCCACTATATCCAGCATATAGCAAAGAGGACCTAGAATTAATCAGAGAGGGATAAAAGATTGTTCCATGTGTTATCGCTCGCTGCTCGTCCTTGACTAGGCTTTCTGTTCTCTGTGATTGCCTTGTGTTTCCATCACGGCACTCTTTTTCTTCCCGTATCACAGTAATTCAGTCGCATTTTCTCTTGTACGGTCAGCAACTATCAGCACCTTAGTCGTGCACAGCAAATTAGGTCCAAGTCCTTTAGAGTTTGGGCTTTCGTTATGTTTTTGCTGTTATCGCCGATATTGTGAAGTCAGGCTTGGGAATAGATGTGGCAACACAGGGAAAAGGACGTTCATTGTGTGCTCATACAGAGCATGAGTATAGGATAGCTATTACATTCTTTTGTGTCTTTTTCAAAATTCAAACCTTTAAAAAGTTAACTGCAAGCTTGTATCTATCTCCTAGTCTATTTATCAATTTCAGAACCCTCTGTGTCTGTCTGTCTATGTGGCTCGTAGATCTCAAGAGGTGGTCATCTTGTCGGTTTCACTCTCAGCATGTGTGTTGTCAAGGGTCCGAGGAAGTACTGGGGATCGATCAAATTTGGTGCGATTGGGACACACGATTCGTTCAATGTGAATTAACTGGGATAGAACAGGCGACCCGTGCCTTGCAGTCAGTGGAGCGGAGCACTGGGCCAACAGACAGCAGTGGGTCTGAAGATTGTATGGAGCAGACCTTTACTTGCCTAAGGCTGCAGGTCACTTTTGCAACCAGTATCCCCAGTGTGCATCACACAGCCCCTTCCAAACAGACAGGTTTAGATCAAACTCGTTATACCGAGGTTGAAACACTTTTGGAGAAGCAGGTCTTATCCTCAGAAGAACAGGAAAGGTCACAATGAATCAGTTTGACACTGGTCAAAACAACATTGACAGTAGTCACTTAAGTAGCCACCATACCCTGTTCTGGTATGACGGCTTAACGGACGAAGCTGTAGAAGCACATTCAGTCATTTTCTCATCTATGCACATCCTTCCTCAGCCCCTCTCCCCCGTCTCCTGTTCACTTACTTGCCAGCCCTTGTTTATCTCAACAATATAATAATTTATACTTAGAAGTGACTGGGCCAAGGGAAGCAGTTGAGGGTGAGCCAAATTCAGCTAGCGATAGTGGCTAATTAGCTGCAGCTGCTGATGTGACTGCTCCTCATTGGCTGCCAGAGGAGCCTTGACAAAATTGTTATCAAATGCAATGGAAAAAGATGAGCCATTTGTATTTTTCTTTAACCCTAACCCCTGCGATTGGAAAAGGGCGTTCAGTGAGAAAAAATTTATGTACAGTTATGTGAGAGTGAGTTGTATTTTATACAAAAGTGGATATCTGTCATCCATGAATTTCCATAGCACAATAAGCGAGGAGACCTGTTGCTCAGCCAGGAGTGGAGCCACCTCTCTCGCTCTCTTGCTCACGATCCCCTGTCTCTCCGATACACATATATATATATATATATATATATACAATGTCTACATGAGGGAGACATCAGGGGCACTGGCCATTTTGTCCTGTGAGATA